>NW_027142361.1:18504980-18757480 GCF_026170545.1 Melanerpes formicivorus
TGAGTAGTTTTACCAGCAGTAGAGATAAGTAGAGCTGGTAAGGGCTCTCAACTTGCTGCCCGGAGGCAAGCCACCAATGATCCACCAGGACATTCTGTGGAAACCGAGGGGAATTGGCACAAGAGGAGGACAAGGCCAGACCAGCTGAAGTGCTTCTATGCGAATGCGCGCAGCTTGGGCAACAAACAGGATGAGTTAAGGGGCACTGTGCTGCTGGGATGCCACGACATAGTGGCTGTTACTGAAACTTGGTGGGATGAATCCCATGACTGGAATGTAGGGATAGATGGGTATAAACTCTTTAGGAAGGATAGGCAGGGAAGGAGAGGAGGAGGTGTTGCCCTCTACGTCAATAGCCAGTTGGAATCAGTGGAGCTCCAACTGGGGAGGGATGATGAGCTAGTTGATAGCGTATGGGTTAAAATTAAAGGCAGGACAGGGGAAGGAGAACCTGAAAGTGTTCAAGTCCATGGGACCCAATGGGATACACCCACGGGTACTGAGAGAACTGGCAGATGAGGTTGCTAAACCCCTCTCTATTATATTTCAAAAGTCATGGCAATCTGGGGAAGTCCCCACAGACTGGAAAAGGGGAAACATTGCCCCCATCTTCTAAAAGGGTAAGAAGGAGGAACCAGGGAACTACAGGCCAGTCAGTCTCACCTCTGTGCCTGGAAAGATCATGGAGCAGATCCTCCTGGAGTCACTACTCGCTCAGAAGAATAGTGAAGAGGTGATTGGGAACAGTCAGCATGGCTTTGCCAAGGGCAAATCCTGCCTGACCAACCTGGTGGCCTTCTATGAGCAGGTGACAAAATTAATAGATGAGGGGCGAGCAACTGATGTCATTTACCTGGACCTGAGCAAAGCCTTCGACACTGTCCCGCACCACATCCTGGTCTCCAAACTGGTGACACATGGGTTTGATGGGTGGACCACTAGATGGATAAGGAACTGGCTTGATGGCCGCACCCAAAGAGTGGCTGTCCATGGCTCCATGTCCCAGGGGAGGCCAGTGACAAGCGGAGTCCCTCAGGGATCAGTCCTGGGACCTGTCTTGTTCAACATCTTTGTGGGTGACATGGACAGTGGCATTGAGTGCACCCTCAGCAAGTTTGCTGATGACACCAAGCTGTGTGGTGCAGCAGACACGCTGGAGGGAAGGGAGGCCATCCAGAGGGACCTTGACAGGCTGGAGAGGTGGGCACAAGCCAACCTCATGAAGTTCAATAAGAGCAAGTGCAGGGTCCTGCATCTGGGTCGAGGCAATCCCAGGCACAAATACAGGCTGGGCAGTGACTGGCTGGAAAGTAGCCCTGAGGAGAGAGACTTGGGGGTGCTGGTGGACAAAAAGCTCAACATGAGCTCTCAATGTGCACTTGCAGCCCGCAAAGCCAATCAGATCCTGGGCTGCATCAGGAGAAGTGTGGCTAGCAGGTCGAGGGAGGTGATCCTCCCCCTCTACTCAGCCCTGGTGAGACCCCACCTGGAGTACTGTGTCCAGTTCTGGAGCCCCTATTACAAGAGGGATGTGGAGGTGCTGGAACGTGTCCAGAGAAGGGCCACAAGGATGATCAGAGGGCTGGAGCACCTCTCCTATGAGGACAGACTGAAGGAGTTGGGGCTGTTCAGTCTGCAGAAGAGAAGGCTCCGAGGTGACCTAATCGTGGCCTTCCAGTATTTGAAGGGGGCCTACAGGAAGGCTGGGGAAGGACTTCTCAGGGTCTCAGGTAGTGATAGGACTAGGGGGAATGGAATGAAGCTGGAGGTGGGGAGATTCAGGCTAGATGTGAGGAGGAGGTTCTTCACCATGAGAGTGGTGAAGCCCTGGAATGTGTTGTCCAGGGAGGTGGTCGAGGCCCTGTCCCTGGAGGTATTTAAGACCAGACTGGATGAGGGTCTGGCCAGCCTGATCTAGTGTGGGGTGTCCCTGCCCATGGCAGGGGGTTGGAACTAGATGATCATTGTGGTCCCTTCCAACCCTGAATGATACTATGATACTATGAAGATAGAGGGATAAATATGATAATATTTGAATTGCAATCCTCAAGTCTTTCTCCTGTGCTGGATGCACATGTCCTGCCATACTGGCAACCTGATGAAGCAGATCAAATCTTGGAGGAATAGAACTGTTTAAAAACTGAACATTATTTCAATCTGTGGAACATTGTGGCCTAGGTTTTCAGTTTTGTATTTCCATATTCCATTAACTGTTCTTTTCTGGTGGATTCAGACTGGAGCAAGGCTGAACCTCCTGCTCTTTTACACACGCTTAACTTTAAGCATGTAAGTAGCAATATTGACTTCCATGCATAAAGATAAGAAAATGCTTAAGTGTTTTACTAGCTTGCAGCCAGATTGCTCAATGATTAATAATAATGAAATGATTAATGATTAATAATAATGAAATCTAGAATTTGCATTTTCTTAGATAGTCTATCAATGGCTTTTCCAAGATGAATGTTCTTTTTATCTAGCAAATGCATACACAGTCTGTTTCTTCACTGAGATGCCATTGTAAAAAACTTCCAGGAGGCATGATGGACTTCACTTTGGTGTCATGTAGCTGAGAGGACTAGTAAACATGAATCTTGCAAGAAGGGGAATAATGTAGTGCTTTAGTTCAAAGTGATTATTTCTGTGATTTTGGGAAGCTTCCACATATTGCTGATTTGCTGAACAAATTTGTCATATAAATCTTTAAAGCTCAGTAAGAGTCCCAGGAAAAAAAATTGGGTAGAGTGGTAGTGAGGAATAGGCCATTACATAGTGTAATGGAAGTGATATAAACACCCTTAAGGCACTTGTCTGCAATTATTAGTTCTATATGATTTTTCTGCTTTCTGCTAAGACTTTTTAACAACTCCCGTTTATTTAAGGTAATGAGCTACCTTATGGAACTGAACTACAGATTGTTTGCAGATTGTCAAATTGTTAATGTTTTCCTGTGTATGTATTTGGCAATGAAGACATAGCAATTTGGAATGAAATTCAAACAATCACAGCATGGTGGGTGTTGGAAGGGGCCTCTGGAGATAATCTAGTCCAACCACACTACTAAAGCAGGGTCACCCAAAGCAGGTTGCCCAGGATCACATCTATGTGGGGTTTGAATCTCTCTAGAAAAGGGGACTGCACAACCTCTCTTGGATCCCTGGTCCAGGGCTCTTGCCAGTCTACCTGGGAAGAATCTTTCCTTATGTTCAGATGGAACTTCTTGTGTTCCAGTTTGTGCCCATTACCCCTTGTCCTGTCACTGGGCACCACTGAAAAGAGTCTGAACCCATGCTCTTGGCATTTGCTCTTTAGATATTGATCAGCACAGAGAAAATCTCCTCTCAGTCTTCTCCAGGCTGAACAGCTGCATGTCTCTCAGCCTTTCCTCCTCACAGAGGGGTTCCAGTCCCCTCAGCATTTTCATAGTCTCTGATGGACTTTCTCCTGTAATTCTTTGTCTCTCTTGGACTGATGTGCTCAGAACAGTAGTCCAGATGTGGCCTCACTAGGGTATCAATTTGGTGTATACAGTCAACTAATCCTACTGATCATATTGGAAAATGAAGTCTGAACTAGTGACTGACTGCCAGGCAGCTTCACATAAGCAAAGGATCCAAGTAAGTCCAGTCCAAATAACATCTTGTGCTGTGTATAGTATACAGGCAGGGACTTCATCAACAACTGCTTATTTACTGATTCATTTTGGTGGAACTGCCCTACTTACTTGCTCTTGTAAACAAATCAAATTCCTTGCTTGTGGCCTTTTGTAGAATCATTTTGGTTGGAAAAAAACTTCAAGATCACCAAGTCTAACCAAGTAACCTAACACTACCATGTCCACTCTTAAACCATGTCACTCAGCAGCACTCCTGATGTTATGGAAGTCAAAGCCAGGGACGGGGAGGAAGAACTGCCCATTGTAAGTGCAGATCAGGTTCGTGATCATCTGAAGAACCTGAAAGTGTTCAAGTCCATGGGACCCAACAGGATACACCCACGGGTACTGAGAGAACTGGCAGATGAGGTTGCTAAACCCCTCTCTATTATATTTCAAAAGTCATGGCAATCTGGGGAAGTCCCCACAGACTGGAAAAGGGGAAACATTGCCCCCATCTTCAAAAAGGGTAAGAAGGAGGAACCAGGGAACTACAGGCCAGTCAGTCTCACCTCTGTGCCTGGAAAGATCATGGAGCAGATCCTCCTGGAGTCACTAGTCGCTCAGAAGAATAGTGAAGAGGTGATTGGGAGCAGTCAGCATGGCTTTGCCAAGGGCAAATCCTGCCTGACCAACCTGGTAGCCTTCTATGAGCAGGTGACAAAATTAATAGATGAGGGGCGAGCAACTGATGTTGTTTACCTGGACCTGAGCAAAGCCTTCGACACTGTCCCGCACCACATCCTGGTCTCCAAACTGGTGACACATGGGTTTGATGGGTGGACCACTAGATGGATAAGGAACTGGCTTGATGGCCGCACCCAAAGAGTGGCTGTCCATGGCTCCATGTCCCAGTGGAGGCCAGTGACAAGCGGAGTCCCTCAGGGATCAGTCCTGGGACCTGTCTTGTTCAACATCTTTGTGGGTGACATGGACAGTGGCATTGAGTGCACCCTCAGCAAGTTTGCTGATGACACCAAGCTGTGTGGTGCAGCAGACATGCTGGAGGGAAGGGAGGCCATCCAGAGGGACCTTGACAGGCTGGAGAGGTGGGCACAAGCCAACCTCATGAAGTTCAATAAGAGCAAGTGCAGGGTCCTGCATCTGGGTCGAGGCAATCCCAGGCACAAATACAGGCTGGGCAGTGACTGGCTGGAAAGTAGCCCTGAGGAGAGAGACTTGGGGGTGCTGGTGGACAAAAAGCTCAACATGAGCTCTCAATGTGCACTTGCAGCCTGCAAAGCCAATCAGATCCTGGGCTGCATCAGGAGAAGTGTGGCTAGCAGGTCGAGGGAGGTGATCCTCCCCCTCTACTCAGCCCTGGTGAGACCCCACCTGGAGTACTGTGTCCAGTTCTGGAGCCCCTATTACAAGAGGGATGTGGAGGTGCTGGAACGTGTCCAGAGAAGGGCCACAAGGATGATCAGAGGGCTGGAGCACCTCTCCTATGAGGACAGACTGAAGGAGTTGGGGCTGTTCAGTCTGCAGAAGAGAAGGCTCCGAGGTGACCTAATTGTGGCCTTCCAGTATCTGAAGGGGGCCTACAGGAAGGCTGGGGAAGGACTTCTCAGGGTCTCAGGTAGTGATAGGACTAGGGGGAATGGAATGAAGCTGGAGGTGGGGAGATTCAGGCTGGATGTGAGGAGGAGGTTCTTCACCATGAGAGTGGTGAAACCCGGGAATGTGTTGTCCAGGGAGGTGGTCGAGGCCCCGTCCCTGGGGGTGTTTAAGAGCAGGCTGGATGAGGGTCTGGCCAGCCTGATCTAGTGTGGGGTGTCCCTGCCCATGGCAGGGGGGTTGGAACTAGATGATCCTTGTGGTCCCTTCCAACCCTGAATGAAACTATGAAACATCTACACAACTTTTAACTACCTCCAGGGATGCTGAATAAACCACTTCCATAGGCAGCCTGGTCCAGGGCTTGACAACCCTGTCAGTGAATAAATTTTTCCTGATATTCAACCTAATCCTCTCCTGGTGCAACTTGAGGCCATTTCACATGTTGCGGAGTGGACTTCCAAGTGGATTTGGTCTAGCGAGGTTCATAGAATTGTAAAATCATAGAATGCTCTATGTTGGAAGGGACCTTTAAAGGTCCAATCCCCTGGGCAGGGAATGTGTCCAGAGAAGGGCAACAAAGCTGGGGAGGGGTTTGGAGCACAAGCCCTATGAGGAGAGGCTGAGGGAGCTGGGGTTGCTTAGCCTCGAGAAGAGGAGGCTCAGGGGAGACCTTATTTCTATCTGCAACTACCTTAAGGGAGGTTGTAGCCAGGTGGAGGTTGGTCTCTTCTCCCAGACAACCAGCACCAGAACAAGAGGACACATTCTCAAGCTGCACCAGGGGAGGTTTAGACTGGATGTTAGGAAGAAGTTCTTCCCAGAAAGAGAGAGATTGGCCATTGGAATATGCTGCCCAGGGAGGTGGTGGAGTCACCATCACTGGAGGTGTTTAAGAACAGACTGGATAAGTTGCTTGGTTTAGTTGATTAGATGGTGTTGGGTGATATATTGATGATCTCAAAGGTCTTTTCCAAACTGGTTAATTATATTCTAGTCTAGTCTAGGCTAGTCTAGTCTAATCTTCAAGTAGATGAGGTTGCTTTGATCTTTGTAGTCACATAAAGTTGGAGGTCCTGGGAGATGTGGACATGCTTACAGTATCTATGAACTGTGTGAATGCTCTTGAGTGGAAGCATGTACTTGAAAATGTTAAATGATGATTTGGGGCGCTTTGAGTTAATTTTGATTCCAATTACAAACTCAGTTAAAAGAAAATGAGAGACATTACTGATTTCTGTGTAAGTCATGGATTAGCAAGTGTGACCAAAACTAGCTTATATATATTTTAGACAATTTCCTGAAATGATAATTGCACTGAAAATCTCACTTTACTGATGTGATTGACTGCCAAAAGGACCATGATTGACTGTAGCTATTCAGCCATTGCTGATGGTTACTGCTATTCACCACTTGGAAGTGATTTGACAATCCAAATAGCATAGGCATAAGTCAGAAGTAATTAGAAATAGTATCATGCCTTTATTGTTTTTACTTTTAGAATAAAGTAGGATTAAATTGAAGTCCACAACTATAACTCCAATATCCTGAGTGAGAACAGATATTTTAGTAATGCACTAAAGCTTTCTTCCCCTTCCATCTCACTAATTAAAATAAAGAACAGCCCCAAACCCCTAGTAAACAAAGAAGTTCTATACATAACAATGATTCTAAATGCTTTGGGGTTTTTTTTGTCATGGATACCCTGATTCTGCTACAGCGTTTTGATGTTGAGAGCCCAAGACCAGCATAGGACCAACAGAATCTGAGGTTAGTATAGATGTCTTTTAAAGGTCTCTTCCAGCCTAAAACATTCTATGATTCTATGATAATTTTGATTGATGTTGCTCAGGTTCATTTCTCAGAATCACAGAATGGTGAAGGTTGAAAGGGACCTTTGGAGATTGTTCAGTTCAGCTCCTCTGCTAGAGCAGGTTCACCTAGATCAGGTTGGAAAGGATCAAATCACGAGGGTTTAGAATCTCTCCACAGAAGGAGACGCCACAACCTCTCTGGGCAGCTTGGGCCAGTCCTCTGTTGCCCTCACAGCAAAGAAGTTTTTCCTCAAGTTCATATGGAACTTCCTGGGTTCGAGTTTGTGTCTGTTGCACCTTGTCCTGTTGCTGGCCACTGCTGAAAAGAGTCTGGCCCCATTGTCTTGATACTCACCCTTTAGATGTTGATAAGCATTGATAAGATCCCCCCTTAGTCTTTTCTTCTCCAGAATAAACAGCTCTAGTTCTCTTAGCCTTTCCTTGTTGGAGAGACACTCCAGTCCCCTCCTCATCTTTTTAGCCTCCCATGGACTCTCACTAGTACTTCCCTGTCTCTTTTGAACTGGGGAGCCCAGAATAAACTTTTCCATGGGTCTGTGTTTTTTAACTTCATAAAATCATAGAATCAATAAGGTTGGAAAAGACCTCAAAGATCATCAAGCCCAACCTGTCACCAAAGACCTCATGACTACATGGTCATGGTCATAGCTATAAACAGGTAAAAGAGAAAATTAGTTTTCTGTCTTGTCTACATCTCAGCCTTGGATCTTCGTGAGTGTGTTACATTGCTGTATTACTCCTAAAATACTCCAAAGGATTCCTATTAATAGAAGCCTCCTCATAATTTGCCTTCTAGATACATAAATCCTAAAATTCTCTAACCTATTTTCAGTGTAATATTTAGGATTACATGAGTATTGTAATAATTAATGTAATTATTTCTATGGAAGGAAGGAAAATGCCTGTAATAAGCAGAAATGGAGAGTCAACTGAAATAGATATTCAGGCTTTTTCCAAGAAAACTCTTAATTGAAGATCAATGGAGAAAGGGTGATATTCATATGCCTCAGATGCCTGATTTCTAAGAGCTGTTTGTCTCTTAGGTATGCTCACTCTATAAATGGAAAGCAAAATGATGAGCAATGTAGTTTCAATCTTAGTTACCTACCTCAAAATCTGGCTGTCCAACACTGATGTAATTTCATTCCTTGGAGCATTGCCGAGAATATTTATTGAATTAAATATCATCTGTTTCCTTGTTAATATATGTTTTTTCTTGGCTATTTTGTTGTTTCCGTTGTGCAGAAATCATCCAATAAATTTGCATGAGCCCTGATGCATTTGCTTCATTAGATGCTTGGGATGATGAGTCCCCAGGCAGGCCTTAATTTGATTTACAGTGTACAAAGAATTGAACCTTTTTACCAATTAAAACCAAAATGAAACAAGCTATAACAGAACAACCTTTGCTGAGCTTGGGGAAGTGCTACCATATGTTCTTTTTCTTTTAAAAAAGATAGTGGTGAGAAACTGCTCTGATGTCATAACAAACTATTATGGATAAAATTAATTTTAATTAATTAATTAATTGATTTTAACATCTTTTACTAGAGCAGGAATTTTCATGGTGATGAACCCAAAACTTGTCTGTCTTCTGCTATAAGGTTTATTTGTTGAAAATCTCCCAAGGCAGATTGTTGAGACGAATGTTTCTGGGGTGTAATATAAGATACTAACACATGGGAGTGAAGAAGCGCAATGTCTGTCTTCCAGTGATCACTGGGAATAAAGGTGCTGCTTCAGCTGAGACCTGAATCCTAGCTGTCCCCCAAAATTTAAATTCATCTGGTCCCCTACCAGTTTATGACATTGATCAAAACAATGTGTATTGCCTGTAATAGGATTTGAAAATCTCTTACACATTCTCAAAACTCACTATTCAAACCTTCCTGGACACAATCCTGAGCAACCTGCTCTTGGGTCACTGTGCTTTAGCAGGGGAGCTGGACTCGATGATCTCCAGAGGTCCCTTCTAACCCCTACCATATGGGGATTCTGTGAGGCTTTTGCTGTCTAACTTGTACTAATACTGGATTTTAAAATCAATCCCAGACAATCCCTAACCCCACACTTTATGCTGATAGAAGTGAGGTAGAAAGAGTGCAGGTTCAGGGAAAGCTACATGTGTTTAAGGAACCAAATGAAAGAATTGGTAAGGTTATGAAGTCAGTGTGTACTGTGAGCACTTCACTGACAAAAAACACAGTAGTAGTGGGGTTTGGAGCACAAGCCCTATGAGGAGAGTCTGAGGGAGCTGGGGTTGCTTAGCCTGGAGAAGAGGAGGCTCAACTACCTGAAGGGAGGTTATAGACAGGCGGGAGCTGGTCTCTTCTCCTAGGCAACCAACACCAGAACAAGAGGACGCAGTCTCAAGCTGTGCCACAGGAGGTTTAGACTGGATGTTAGGAAGAAATTCTTCATAGAGAGAGTGATTGCCCATTGGAATGGGCTGCCTGGGGAGGTGGTGGAGTCACCATCATTGGAGGTGTTTAGAAGACTTGATGGGGTGCTTGGTGCCATGGTTTAGTTGATTAGATGGTGTTGCATGATGGGTTGGACGCGATGATCTTGAAGGTCTCTTCCAACCTGGTCTGCTCTATTCTATTCTGGATTCTGGCAATTGGGGGGGGGGGGGGGGTGTTGACTGAAGAAATCAATGAGCTTGTAGCCTTCTTTAAATTCCAGATGGAGAAGTCCAAAGGATGAGAGCTTGCAATGAGCAATCCAAGATACACATTCAAATTCCTGTTTCAAAACAGGGAAGCAACCAAAACTCTTTCATTAAATGACTGCAGAGATTTTTATTTTTGAGCATGGGAAAAACATTCCTTTTATTGTCTTAAAACCATTTCCACAAGTGGCTGAATTAAAATTATCTGGAATTTATAAAAACTGGATAGATACAGACTTTGGGAAGGGAAAATTTTCTTCTCACAATGAAAGTCTGGCAGTATTTCAGGCAATGTGAAACAAATTCACTGTGAGCAATGGGCAGGCTTAATTGTAAGTGTATGAACAGTGCAGCTCACACGAGCTCACATGCTGAGCTGCTAATTGACAAAAATGTGATCACTGTTTGCATATTTTCTACCTAATGAATGATTCTGATTTCTCAGAGTGGTTTCTAATACTTGGCTGCTTGATCCTAGTTTGAAGTTTGGTCAGCAAATACAGACCTTTATTTTGCAAACTGTTTCTCATATGGTGCAACTTTTCCTGGTAGATTATACAGTAAAATGAGAGCTTCTTGTGTGATTAATTTGCAGTGGTGTGCAGTCTCGATCAGTGAGTGTATTTCTGCAGAGTAAGTGCTGCTCAGGCATAAATACAGAAGATTCTGGGTTTTCATTGTGCCAGGGATCAGTGGTGGGCCCCATCCTCTTTAACATCTTTATTGATGATCTGGATGAGGACATTGAGTCCATCATCAGTAAATTTGCTGATGACACCAAGCTGGGGGCAGGAGTTGATCTGCTGGAGGGTAGAGAGGCTCTGCAGAGAGACCTCGACAGGCTGGACAGATGGGCAAAATCCAACGGCATGAGATTTAACACGTCCAAGTGCCAGGTTCTGCACATCAGCCACAACAACCCTATGCAGTGCTACAGGCTAGGGTCAGAGTGGCTGGAGAGCAGCCAGGCAGAGAGGGACCCGGGGGTGCTGTTTGATGGTAGGATGAACATGAGCCTGCAGTGTGCCCAGGCGGCCAGGAGGCCCAATGGCATCCTGGCCTGCATCAAGAACAGTGTGGCCAGCAGGAGCAGGGAGGTCATTCTGCCCCTGTACACTGCACTGGTTAGGCCACACCTCGAGTACTGTGTCCAGTTCTGGGCCCCTCAGTTTAGGAAGGATGTTGCCTTGCTGGAACGAGTCCAGAGAAGGGCAACAAAGTTGGTGAGGGGCTTGGAGCACAAGCCCTCTGAGGAGAGACTGAGGGAGCTGGGGTTGCTTAGCCTGGAGAAGAGGAGACTCAGGGGTGACCTTATTGCTGTCTACAACTACCTGAAGGGGGGTTGTAGACAGGCAGATGTTGGTCTCTTCTCCCAGGCAGCCAGCACCAGAACAAGAGGACACAGTCTCAGGCTGCACCAGGGGAGGTTCAGGCTGGAGGTCAGGAGGAAGTTTTACACAGAGAGAGTGATTGCCCACTGGAATGGGCTGTCCGGGGCGGTGGTGGAATCGCCATCCCTGGAGGTGTTCAGGAGGAGACTTGACAGGGTGCTTGGTTGTTGGGGGTTGTTTTGAGTAAGAGGGGCCTTGGGTCCCAGGAACGCCTGTGCAATTCAGGCCTTGAAGAATTCTCTGTTGATAATATAGTGGCGCCGTAAGAGATGTGAGAAAGTGCTGATTGCTTGGTATGTTGAAGTCCAGCTGCCCCTGAGATGGGAGGCAAGCAAGATAAGGAGGAGGCAAGATCTGGGAAAGAGAGCAATTAGGCCGGATAGAAGAATTCCACAGAGTTGTGAAAACAATGATGTAACCTTTTAGAGAGCAACCAATAGTATGTTGCCAAGTGGGCATAATTATAGCAAACTGTATATAAGATGTGTCTGATGCTCAATAAAGTTGGAATCCGCTGATCAAATTGGTCGAATAAGCGGCCCCCTTCTTGCAGTACTTGGTTGAATGGGTTAGTTGATTAGGTGGTGTTGGATGATAGGTTGGACACGATGATCTTGAAGGTCTCTTCCAACCTGGTTTATTCTATTCTATTCTATTCTATTCTATTCTATTCTATTCTATTCTATTCTATTCTATTCTATTCACTGTTGGAAATAAATCTCCTTCTAGCTTTTCTCAGGAATTGCTGCTGCCCCTCCTCTGCTCCACTCCCTGCCACTCATCGCTCCACAGAGAATAAGGAGGAGAAGACAGGTCTCGCTTTCTCAGGCTACCCCAGCATTCTTAAGCCACCCTGGGCAGAGGTCACAGAAAGAGCCACCCCTCGCTGTTCCCAAGCAACAGGAGGGACTTCCATGCCATCAGCCACGCACCAGGAGACCTTCTGCAGTCCACAGGAGTCCACACAGTTGCCCCGACAAGAAAACTTGAGCCCCCAAGTTGCAAACCCAAACCGACGCCCAGAACTAAATTTAAACTCTCCATCTTTTGCAATCTATCTGCAGAGTGGGCATAGCAGCCAGCCCCACGTTGGTGCGCCAAAATGTAATGGGTTGGGCAAACCCCCTCCCCACCACAGGGCAGAAACAACGACTCAGACAAAGGGATTGCAAAAGCGATGGAAAGTTTAAATAGAAAAACAATTTTAAAACAAACCACAATGAAAGCTTTACAGAGAACCACAAGCACTGTGACAAAGAGAGAAATCCCAGAACATGCCCAAGAACATCCCATCCCCACCTGGGGATACACTCAAACCCCCCCAGGGCTCTTTCCTTCCCCCCCAACCCAGCCTTGGGCCTGGGCAGGCCCAAGGGAGGCAGCTCACGCCATTTTACCTAGGCTGCAGCTGGGGACGAAAGAGGAAGTGAAGACCCCACATGGACATTTTATAGGGGAGCAGGGCATTATGGGATTGGAATATGTGCCTGTGACCACCCCCTGTGCTGGGCCCACCCCTTGGGACCTCCCAGGTGTGGTCTATGCAGTGGCATCCGGGCCAGCACCCAGCCTAAACCACCACATGCCACCCCTTATTCCATACCATAATCCCTGCACCCAGAAATTATCATCAAATTAGAACTGTTCTGATGACATGTCCAGCAACAGTCCATATCTTCATCTGTGCGTCCTTCCACACAGTCTCTCATTCAGGCTCAAGTACCAGTCCATTCCAGTTCTTCTTCCTCATATGATGGAACCTCCCATCGTGTGGTGGTTTAGGCTGGTGCTGGCTGCTCCCCTGGTGGTGCCAGTGACAGGACAGGGGACAACAAACTAGAGTCCAGAAGGTTCCATCTGAACATGAGGAAACACTGATGCTGGATCACTAGAACAGACAGACCAGAGAGGCTGTGGCTTCTTCTTTGAGAGATTCCAAACCTGCCTGAACATGATCCTGGGCAACCTGCTCTGCATGACGCTGCTTTAGTAGAGGGGTTGGACCAAATGATACCCAGAGATCCCTTCCAGCACCCTACCATTCTGTGATTATGTGATTCTGTAATGTAATGGTCTGCTAATTAATCAGTCTAGATGATCTAGACTGATCTGTACTGATCTAGATCATCTATACTGATTCCTAATTCCTAAATTCTTCTAATTTAGGAATCTTTCCTTTCTAAACAGGGCTTATTTCATTCAGGTTCTTTCTTCTAGAGATTATTATTAAATTGGAGCTTTTATACTGTCTTTTTACTCCACTTTTCTTCAGAAAGCTTGCCCTCGTTTTAGTGGTTTGTTGGTACTGGGGATATAAAATTTGTATGTGTACAGTGAACAAGTATAATCAAGACCTTACTGTAAAGATGTCACTCTTCATCTATCATTTAGTATAGGATGTCTCCAATACCTTAGGCATCTGAAAGAGCATTATCTATGTTTAAGTACCTGAATATTGCCAAGTGTGTCATGAGAGTAGAGTGACTTCTTTGCATTTTTGTTTATTTGTCTTGCTATATTAAATATACATCTATAAATATTGGTGCCAACAGCATGAGGCTCTTGGCTTTTTCAAATCGTGCACACAGCAGGGTGGGATCTTTGCTTTTATTTGGCATTGGGCCACTGAGCATCTTGCCCAAATTCTGAATTAACACTGCAGCAAATAATTTAACTTCATGGTTCTGGCCACTTACTATGGCTTCCATCTGGCAGTGTGTCTTTGAAGAGGTTATGTGCCTGTGTTCTAGTCCCTTGGATAGGACAGCTATAGCTGAACATGAGTTTACCAATTGAACTCCATTTGGAATGGAATGGAATGGTCTGGGCCAGAAGGGACCTCCAAAGATCATCTAGTCTGACCTCCCCACAGTCAGCAGGGACATCCCCAACTAGATCAGGTTGCCCAGCCACTGAGTGTCACCTGGAATATGTCTAGGGATGGGGCCACAACCACCTCCCTGAGTGTAGTGGTTTGAGCCCTAACTGAGAGTTAAAGGCTCAAATGGGGAAAAGGCTGAGAATCTCTTCCCCACTTCCCCCCACCTCCTCCCTCCAAACAGGGAGAGGAGGGAAAAAAAAAAAGGGGTAAGGAGCAAATGCACTAAGCAACAATCTGGAGTCAGCTTGGAAGTAGAGAGGCAAATAATTTTTTTTCTTCAAATTATATATATATATAACAATAACAGGGAAAAAAGGTTCACAAGGGCAAGGAACAAGAATGGATGGGAGTGGGACAGAAAAGAATAATACAAAACCAGTCTTTCTCTGAGGAGGCGCAGAGGCAGCAGGGAGAAGGATCAGGTCCGGCCACGTGGCTGAGGATCAGGAGGGCAGCTGCAGTAGCTCTCATCCAGCAGAGGCAGGAGCCAAAAAGGAGCCTCTTGCATAAGTAGAGCTTAATCAGCACTCATCTGAATGTGCGAGGGGTGATAAGTAAACAATCAATTGACTTTTATAAAGAAAAAAAAAATAACCAGAAGGGAATCCAAAACACTTGGAGGCTTCTGAGATGCTTTGAATTGCTTTTTGAGCTATTCTTTTGGCTGATAGCTGAAGTGAAGGTCCTAAAGGAAGATGCTTCCAACCTCAGTGTGCCTATGGTAAGGTGATGTGGGTTTAGTGAAAAGGAGGGAGAGAAATTAAAGGAGGAGGTAATTCTGAGAACAGTTCCCACACCAAATATTGCCTGTCACTTTCTGTAATTTATCAACAAGCTGACAGCCTCTTTCAGATTTGGAAACCTACCAGAATTTTCAAGTAAATTATTCCCTTTCTCTGTTTAAGTAGTACTTTGCCCCTTATCTTAGCTCTGCTCTTTGTGGAGTAGCATAACGGGAAGGTGGCATCATATAGCTCTAAATTAAATGGCTTGATGTTTATCCAGCATCTGCCTTTCTCTGCTGCCATGAAATGTGTCCATAAGATTTTTTTCCTCTCAGTTGACTGTAATGAAAATGCAATTTTGTCATTATTGATCCTTTTATATTAGCGTCTAAAGGTGGTGTCTTTGAAAGTGCTATTTCCTTGGTGCAAATTTATGGTCAACATGCAAAAATTTCCTTATTCTCACTTCTCCATGACTATCTTTTCTCAGATTTCCCTCAAATTTTCATGCATTACTTTTAGTGACCAGATGTCTGGTCTGGATAAGGAGGGAGGAGGGAAGAAAATGGGACTCAAGTAACCTCTCCTCATACTCATCCTTCTTGGTTTTGTTCCTTGTTTTTACTCCCCAGTAATTTGTTGTTGAACTATGACAGCTCAGAAGCTGTCAGTCGACCTGTCAGCTCCACTTTTCTTTAGTGCATAATATGAGATTATGTCCCTGCTTGTCCCTGCTGCCTATTTTTTTTTTAATGTTCTTTGCTGTCAGGCTGCAGCAGCACTGAAATAAATTCTCTGCGGTATCAGCGACTTACTTTTGTACCTTCAGATCTCGCCTTCCAGAGTTCACATACTACATCAGGCATTACCCTGGTGAGCTCCAGTCCAGAAACTTCTATTGTTGCTAATGTTTTATTAGGCAGTTCCCTAATAGTTTTGCTAGAGATGACACATAAGGAAAATCTTTCCTGTGAGGTTGCTGGAGCACTGGAACAGGCTGCCCAGAGAGGCAGAGAGTCATTCTGCCCCTGTGCTCAGCACTGGTTAGGCCACACCTTGAGTACTGTGTCCAGTTCTGGGCCCCTCAGTTTAAGAAGGATGTTGAGTTGCTCGAATGTGTCCAGTGAAGGGCAACAAAGCTGGGGAAGGGTTTGGAGCACAGCCCTGTGAGGAGCGGCTGAGGGAGTTGGGGTTGTTTAGCCTGGAGAAGAGGAGGCTCAGGGGAGACCTTATTGTTCTCTACAACTACCTGAAGGGAGGTTGTAGCCAGGTGGTTGGTCTCTTCTCCCAGGCAATCGGCACGAGAACAAGAGGATGCAGTCTCAAGCTGTATAGGGGGAAGTTTAGGCTTGATCTCAGGAAGAATGTCTTCACAGAAAGAAAGATTGCCCATTGGAATAGGCTGCTCAGGAAGGTGGTGTGGTCAACATCCCTGGAGGTGTTTAAGAAAAGCCTGGATGAGGCACTTAGTGCCATGTTCTAGTTGATTAGTTAGGGTTGGGAGATTGGTTGGACTTGATGATCTTGGAGGCCTCTTCCAAACTGGTTGATTCTGTGATTCTGTGAGGCTGTGAAGTCTCCTTCTCTGGAGAGATTCAAAACCTGCTCTGGGTGACCCTCTTTTAGCAGGAGTGTTGAACTAGATAATCTCCAGAGGTCCCTTCCATCCCCTACCATTGTGTGATTCTCTGATTCTGTCACTTCTGTTGTGCTTGTTGACAGGACACCAGTGTCAAGTGTAAGTGAAGATGAATGTAAACTCACCTCCTGCTGCACTGCCACTCAACCAATCTCCCCCTTTCATGCTTTTTGTTACTTTCTACTTGAGATAATTTTCTCCAATCTGACCATAAAAGATTAATGCAATTAAAAAAAAAAAATATTTTTTTTTTAACAGGATCTTTGTCCTTTTCATCAGTATCCTGTTGATTTCTCAGAAACTGCTGTTCAAGAAAAGAGGTTTGTAGGAAGTTTGCTTGCAGGGTACTTATTGGAAGTTTTTAAGGCCAGGCTGGATGTAGCTCTGGGCAGCCTGATCTAGTGGAAAGTGTCCCTGCCCATGGCAAGAGGGTTAGAACTAGATGATCTTTGAGGTCCCTTCCAACCCTGACAGTTCTGTGATTTGGAGGGAGCATTGTTAACAAGGACCTTTGGCCAAAGGTCTGAACCATTTCTGTGATTTGTTTTCTACTCTTTGTTTTCCAACTGACTTGCTCATGCAGCTTTGAGAAAAAAAGAAGTTTGAGGCATCAAACTGAGGTGAAGACCAGTATTCCACCCCCCCCTCCTGCCCCCCCTCCCCTTTTTCAGGGGTAGAAAAGAAAAACAAAGATAAAAACTTACAGAACTAATTCCCCACTCTTTCAGTTTTATAATCTCACTGACTACAAAGCCCAGTTAGCCATTGGCTCAACTAGACAACATTCTGGATCCATATGCCTTGTATGCATATATTTTTATATTAAATATATGTATATATAGGTGTATACATGTATACAAACATCTTTTTATATAGAGAGAATCACAGAATCATCTTGGTTGGAAGAAACCTTTAAGATGACTGAGCTCAGCCATTAGGCTAACACTACCATATCTGCAGCCATGTTCCTCAGCACTATATCTAGACATCTTTTAAATCCCTCTAGGGATGGTGACTCCACCACTCCCTGGTCAGCTTATTCCAGGGCTCAACAAGCCTTTTAGAGAAGAGATATTCCCTTATGTCCAACCTAAATTTCTCCTGGCACAATTTGAGGCCATTTCCTCTTATCCTATCACTTCTTACTTGGGAGAAGATACTGATCCCCAGCTTGCTACAACCTCTTTTCAGGAAATTGTAGAGACCAAGAAGGTCTCCCCTCAGCTTCCTTTTCTCCATTCTAAAAAACCCCAGCTCCCTCATCCTCATAGGACTTCTTCCATAGACCCTTCACCCACTAGTGTCATCCTTCTTTGTACCCACTCCAGCACCTTGGTGTCTTTCATTGTATTTGTATAAAACAAAATGAAACTTGAAATTCTTCGAGCTCATTGTGCTAGGCATAACTGTTGCTGTGTGCTTATTTAATATTTAGCAGAATTTCCAGTGTTTAGGCTCCATACTGAATCTTCTGGCATTATTTTAAACTACAGATGACAAAAATATTTTCACTTCTGAATGGTCTATATCACAGAATCACATCACCATAACCATGTTTAGCACACCATTATCAGAGTAGCTTTGGGTTAGTTGATTAGATAATGTTGGATGATAGGTTGGATATGATGATCTCAAAGGTCTCTTCCAACCTGGTCTATTCTATTCTATTCTATTCTATTCTATTCTATTCTATTCTATTCTATTCTATTCTATTCAATTCATGTGCTCCCATGTGAAACATGCACCCCGTGGGTCCAGAGGAGGACACAAAAATTATCTGTAACTCTGTTTTGGACAATTACTTTTGAAGCAGAGGGTATGCAAACTGATTTCCAGTTCGATGTTCCACTGTAGCTTTAGGATAAATGTTGTCTTAGCAGACTTTATAGTCCAGGCTGGTTCTAAAGTCAATGCCAAAAGCCATTTCCAAATTCCATTATTCCAATTTGGGATGAGTTAGTGAAGGGGAATTCATCTGTCCAGTTGCCACTTTGTTACCCACAGATGGGACTTTTTGTGTTAATTAGAGAGGTTTTAAATAAGCAGATCTCACAGTTTAAATTTGCAGGTCTTTTTTTTCCCTGCTATTCATTTGGTTGCTGATCTAGAATATTTTCTTGAGTAAATGAACAAAGCAGTCCCCTGAACTTATGACATCTTAGCAAGTCTGTACTTTGTCAAGGTATAATTAAACTAAGTTTTATCCCTGGTCTTTGACTCACAGTATAATATTTTAGTGATTTTTTTTGTAGTTTCAAAAGGCTGTATCTTAAAAAGACTTCATACACCACTTTCAGCATGAAATATAACAAGGGAAGTAAATGCATTTTGATTTTCAGTTCACTGTCCAATAATTGTATATAATAGTTCATTAGAGATTACTGTAGACTCTACTACAATAATTAAAAGCTGAAATAGAAAGAAGCAATCTTGTAGCACAGCAGCATATCTGCAAGGTTTTCCATGTTTTCTTCTGCAGTTATTAGCCAACAAAGATATTTTTCTGGCGAAAGATGTTTCTCAAGGATTGCATTGCCAGCTAAACAATTTCAGAAGCTGTGTTTAATAACATCGTAAAATAAAACTGTTTCCTATGGTTGACTGAATAATTTAGGTTCCTCGAGTAGTACAACCCTTAACTAATTAACTGGGTGCTTTCATATCAGTAGCTGATTATTGCTTCTGGAAACAATCATTTAGCCACTGAGAGGAGAGCAGCACATCTTAATAAAGACATTTTTCCTTACAGATTAGCTCATTAAAAATTTCCTAATGCATGTCCTCAGCAAGGTTGTAAATTAGTTTTGACTGATCCTGGAAACTTTTGTGGGTTTGTGTCTGTGAAATGGGGATATCATGTTTGCTGGAGACTTCTTGCCTAGCCTGTTTAACTGAGGTGGCAAAATTTGTTTAGTGCACCGAGTTAGGGAAGTAGCACTTGTTGCTTGCAGATGTTTAAAGGGCAAGACAATCAGTATGACAACAGTTGGGACTCCAGACTTTTATGAAGCTTAGTAGATATAATTTGCACTATTTAGAATAAACCATTTATTTAGAATAGAATAAACCAAACCAGGTTGGAAGAGACCTTCAAGATCATCGCGTCCAACCCATCAACCAATCCAACCCACCTAAACAACTGTAAAAGAATTTGTATTAGAAAGTTACTTCTTAGGTATTATTTACTTGACAGTAAGTTAGCCATGGGTAAGAAGCTACAGCAGGTAGATGTGATCATTCTCATACACAATATATAGAACCATAGAATGAGAATGGTTTGAGTTGGAAGAAACTTTTTAAAATTATCTAATCCACTCCCTCTACAGTCAGCAGGGACATCTTCAAACGGATCAAGTTGCTCTGAGCCTTGACATGGAGTGTTTCCAGGAATGAGGCTTCTACCACCTCTCTGGGCAACCTGTGACACTGCCTTACCACCCTCACTGTAAACAATTTCTTCCTCAGATCTCCCTTCTTTTAGTTTAAAATTATGATTCCTTGACCTGTGGCAACAGTCCCTGTTAAAATGTCTGTCCCCATCTCTCTTACAGGCCCCCTTCAAGTACTGAAAAGCCACAGATTGGTCTCCCTGGAGCCTTCTTTTCTCCAGGCTGAACAACCCCAACTCTCTCATCCTGCCTTCACAGGGGAGGTCTTCCAGCCACCTGATCATTTCTGTGGGACACCTCTGGATCTGCTCCAACAGGCCCATGTCCCTCCTGTGATGAGGATTCTAGAACTGGACACAGTATTTCAGATGAGGTCTCACCAGAGTGGAGTAGAGGGATAGGTAGAGGGATAGAATTCCATTCCCTTGACCTGCTGGGACAATGTTTTATTAGAGAGAGATTTGTCGAAATGGCTACATCCTGTGTCAAGGTACAATAAGAGGTGTCTCTCACTTTTTCTCCCCCAGGAAGCCAAGAGTCAGTGGTGGTTGTTCTGATCTGGTTCTGCAGCAGCATAGCTGTGCAGACATTGTCTTTGTATTGGTGTGGGTGAGACAAGAATCAGGGTCAAATTAGTTTGCAAAGCCGCAAGCGTCTGATTCCCCAGAGTAACTCTTCATCTTCAGCAAGAGAGCAGAACCTGTGACTTGTACAGATGAAGCTCTGCCATTTGCTTTCAGAAGTCTCTTATGCTTAGAGTGGTGATAAATTCAAGCCTCGTGTTCCTCTGTAACATCGGAGTGAACAGCCTTTATATTTAGCCATGCAAGAAAATAAACCATTGAACTTACAAACTTATTTTAAATTTTCATATGATTTGAACATTTCTCAGTAAACATAGCACTGGGGCATGAGCTACAGCTGCAGCATTTTCACACATCACTTTCTGTTCTTTCATCAGCTTTGTGTTCTTCATTTATAGCCTCCCCTGAGTCATCAGTATTGGTCTAATGGACTGGAACAGCCTAAGGTGAATGGTAATTACTTATTGAGTTGCTGATAGCCCAGATGAGAATAGGACTTATTAGATCAGTAATAGTGGAACCCTGTGGTTAATGCATAAATTTTAGAGTCTAAAAGAAAAGTGTCTGAGTTTATAATTTTTTTTTGTCTATGGAGGAAGTGAAACTATTTTGTAGAAAAGTTTAAAATTAGTTATATGAATCATGTTGTCAAAAGAAGGCATTCTGAGAGGTAAACATGGTGAAGGTGCATGGATGATGGTCTTTCATAACAAACCAATACAATGAATGTGGGTTTGAAACAACCTTTTGTTTAGGACAAAGCATGAAGGAAAACGTTCTTTTCCTAGCAAGAAATTTATACAACCTACTTGTGTCCACTAAACATACAGTACCCTGAAACTGTCTGAAGAGCATCCTCAGAAACACTTCTGTTCCCTGTTTATCCACACATGGACAAAGGCTCAGCTCTGATTTGGTTTGAAATCTTGTTAAATCTTTTCCCCTGACATTATTATGCTGGCTGAAGACAACAGTGACAGTGTTTCACACCCTCAGAAAAAAAACCCCAAATATTTGTTCTCTCTATTCTGAATCTCACCTCTTTTAGTTTAAAACAATCATCCCTTGTCCTGTCACAACAGGCCCTGCTAAAAAGTCTGTCCCCATTTTCCTTATAGGCCCCCATTAAATACTGAAAGGCTGTGATAAGGTGTCCCTGGAGCATTCTCTTCTCCAGCCCAAACCACTCTAACTCTCTCAGCCTGTCCTTAAATCAAAGGGGTTCCAGCCCTCTGATAATTTTTGCATCATCCTTTGGACCTGCTCCAACAGGTCTATGTGTCTCCTGTGCTGAGGACCTTGGAGCTGGACACAGCACTGCAGGTGGGGTCTCACCAGGGCAAAGCATAGGCACAGAATCCCTTCCCTCAACCTGCTGCTTTGGATACAGCCCAGGACATGATTGGCTTCTGGGCTGTGAGCGCACATTGCCGGCTCAATGACCGAGGTATATCTCACACAGTCCCCAAAAATATGAAGTATACATTTCTATGCACTAGATTTTTCTTTAGTAAAAAAAATAGAAAGGTCTCTATACCTCCCAAAGGAGATGTAATGATGCTAAACCCCTAAAATTAGAAATTCCATTATCTCTTTAGATTCTTATGTGCTCTCATTTTAAACAAATGAGACAGCTTGTAACTATCCAGCCAAATGGGAAGCCCCAGTGATTAGGGAGACAATTTATTGCTGCTGTGTGGTTTACTATAGAGAACAATTTGGAGACTTTGTTTCTATGATCTTTACCTGAAATATGAAATAAGGTTTTGAGCATTAGTGTCACAAAAAGCTCAGCCTAATTCTGAAACAAAGAGGCTGTCATTTCCCTTAAGTTCCTGTTTTTATTGTGCTCTCAAGCTATTCTAAGACTCAACAATAAATGCTTCTTAGATTCTCATGTTGTCAGGAAACACTATTAGAGATGTTTTTCATTATATCAGGTATGAACGACCCTTCCATTTGTAAAGGAAACCTTGCCTTCAAGAATCCAAGAGCAGACTGATTTCTATTGTGTCACCTGATCCTTTTAGATTTACTCTTTACCATATTTAAGATTTACCTTGGTGGTGGGGCAACTGGATAAATTCATGGCTGGACTTGCATAATGGTGTTGGGATTCAAAGGGTCCTTTCCACTTTTTGACCACTGGTTTTTAACTGTCAAATAAACCCCAGGGAATCTCAGCTCATTATAGGAATCTTTATCTTGTTCAGTTATCTTCTTTCAGGCAGATTAATCCTTCAAGTCCAGTCGTGCGGTGGTAGATATGAATTAACGCTGAGATTCAGGTCTGCTGCATTGCTGGAATCTGTCAGGCAGTATCAGCTCTTGTACAGCTTCTGGGTGGAAATGTTGAATGAGCTGTATGACAGGTCTTGTTCAAATATCATGTATTCATTTACAAAACGCTTCCACATCCAAGCTACACTGATTGCTCTCTGACTGCAATAGGTTAAAAGCAAATGTGCTTTATCTAAGCATACATAATCTCTTATTTAGAATAAACCTTTATTTAGAATAGAATAAACCAAACCAGGTTGGAAGAGACCTTCAAGATCATCGCGTCCAACCCATCAACCAATCCAACCCACCTAAACAACTAAACCGTGGCACCAAGTACCCCATCAAGTCTCCTCCTGAAAACCTCCAATGACGGCGACTCCACCACCTCCTTGGGCAGCCCATTCCAATGGGCAATCACTCTTTCTGTATAGAACTTCTTCCTAACATCCAACCTGAACCTCCCCTGGTGCAGCCTGAGACTGTGTCCTCTTGTTCTGGTACTGGCTGCCTGGGAGAAGAGACCATCATCTGCCTGTCTACAACCTCCCTTCAGGTAGTTGTAGAGAGTGATAAGGTCACCCCTGAGTCTCCTCTTCTCCAGGCTGAGCAATCCCAGCTCCCTCAGACTTTCCTCATAGGGCTTGTGTTCCAAATGAGTCTTATGGCTCGCATAAGAAGAACTGTCTGCAATTGCCACTTTATTTTATTGTCTTGGCTTTTCTTTCTTTGTTTTTATAACACTTCCAATAATCCTAGCCAGAAACTGAGGACCTAACTTGATTTCTTCTCTCCTTCTTGAGTTGTCAGATCAGGCCACATTTGATACCTGGTGAACTTGAAGACAGGTTATTGCTTATAATGTATAGAAATACTGCTTGCTTTATGAGTTTATTTGTTTCTGGGTTTTATTTTTTATTTTTTAATTGGATTTAGGGAGGTTATCACAGTAGCATAGTACATTAGAGGTTGGAAGGGACCTCCAGAGATCACTGGGGCCAACTGCCCTGCCAAAGCAGGATCACCTAGGGTAGTCCAGACAGGAATGCATCCAGATGGATTTTGAATGTGTCCAGAGGAGGAGACTCCACAGCCTCACTGGGCAGCCTGTTCCTGTGCTCGCTGTAAAGAAGTTTCTCCTCATGTTGAGGTGAAATTTTCTATGTTCAAGCTTGTATCTGTTGTTCCTTGTCTTATTACTGCACACCATCAAAAAGAGATTGGCTCCCTCCACTTGACACCCATCCGTCAGATATTTATAGACATTGATGAGATTCCCCTCTCAGTCCTCTCTTAGAATCATAGAATCAGTCAGGGTTGGAAGGGACCACAAGGATCATCTAGTTCCAACCCCCCTGCCATGGTGTTGTGAATATGCCCTCAAAAATGAGCGGCAGATATATCAATGAAAATATATGTTAAGTTTATTTAGAGAGATATATATATATACATACATATACATACAAACTCTGTAACAGGGTATTTACAGTCACCCTTCACAGGTATCAATATTCGGTTAGTGGAACTATCTTTACAGAATGTTATGTATGGGCACTTAAATCAAATGATTCACAGAACTTCGGATCGAAACTGATTCAGAAAGTGGTGGGGGAGGGGGTTGGTCAGCGACTGACAACCCTCCACCTGGAGCAATTTAAATGCTACCCTAACTGAAGCTCTGTAAAGAAAGGCTTGGCTTACTCACAAGCTGAGAACTTGGTGAAGTCTTCCCTTAATAACGGGTGTGCCGTAATAAGGAGACAGGAAATGGTGCCGGCCACGTGGCTGCACCGCGTGGCTGCTGCTTATCCCAGGATACAAAGGTTCCCCGCCCGGGGGGGAAACTGTGGCAGGTCAGCAACGCTGGTTCACACGGGCTACCAGGTTTTCTCCTGCAGTGATGGATCACACAGCGGTTGATCCCACGGGGTACTGTCCATGCCACCGCACACAGCTGGGTGACAGTGGCAAAGGACTGCAAGGACTCTTGGAGCACTGGTTTGAGTCCTGGACAAGGTGGATCACAACAGCACTGGCACGCACATAGACACAGGCTCCAACACGAATGTGGGGGGGGGGCTCATTTACCAAACGACCCCTATTTACCATTTGCCCCAGTGAATACTGGTCCAATGTGCATCTGTTGCTAATGCAAAGATTAACCAATGACCTGACACCTACCAAATATGGCATAACTATATGCTATACCCAGGGAATCAAACACATAGCCTGGCCCTTGTGTACCACAGGGGTGAGACTACGCCCAGGTAGGCTGTTTACCTGGACTCAGTGGCGCCAGGATACCCCCTGCTGCCTCCAGAAAGGAGGGGGAACAAAGGAGGGTTAGCACACAGAGAAGAATATCCTAGAAATGTTTGAGGCACAATCCTGACCATAAGCATCATTCACTACACATGGGCAGGGACACCTCACACTACATCAGTGTAATGGGTTGAGAGATAAGGCCTAGATTTCTCTCCCCCACAAAGAGGAAAAAAAAACACAACTAACTCAGCCGGAGAAGCAATGGAAATGCTATATTTTACAATCAATGTGGAAAGGCAGGTTAGATATGCAATATATACAGTATTTTCAATATATATATAGAAATATACAGCAAAGTAAAAAAAACGAATACAGGAAGGAAATTCCCTCCTCCGGACAGAGGAGGGTTCCCTCCCTTCTCTCCACCTACCTCCCTTTTTTCCCAAAGAGGGTTAGAAAGAGAGAAAAAGGCAGTTATTAAGAAAGCAGAATTTCAGTAGGCTTCATGCAAATTAGTATTAGAGCTTATCTTTATCCAAGGTCGCTCTGGCAAGGAGCCCAGAAGCAGCCAAGCTGGAAGGGTGAAGGAAAGGAATGAACTGAGAAAAAATTCCAGCTGCACTAAAACTTAAAACTGCATTCTACCAATCTACCAATGAAATTCATTTAGACCTCTTTTGTTTACAAAACATTCAGCCAGAGTGTCCCAGCACTGTCCCTTTCTTAAAGGCACAACCTCAAACGGTCACAGTCCACCCCTTCTAAAAAATTTCATTGGCTGTTTATACTGTCCATCCAATCCAAAACAATATTTACAGTTCGTAAGTAAAGTTCATAGTCCATTCCGGCTATACTCAGATGCAGATGATTCAGAAGTCTAAGAAAATCAGGAAATGAGAAAAATGGAAAACAGTTTGTCTCTTCTCAGACGAAGCGAAGAAAAAGGAAAAAAGGATTCACAGGGTCTCTTAGTTGACTCAGGGCTCTCAGGGTTGTCAGGGTTCGTGCACTGTAGATTCCTCATGGATTCTTCCTTTGGACGTGATGCAGCTGTACAACAGTTTGAAATTAAACTCAGCACAAGTTACATTTCTTTGTGGAATACACTGAATTTCACCATTCTCTTGCATTACCCAATAAGTGTGACCCGGACCTTCAGCTGAAACCACCCCTCGGACAGGTTCAGCCTCTCCTGAGGGTGAAAAAACCCAAACAGTTTTACCTAACAGATTCTTTTCTCTAACAACAGGAACTCTATCACCTTCTACTTTCTGTAGCAGATCTGAATGTGCAGGTCCAGCTCGATTCACTGAACCTCTCCTATTTACCAGCCAGGTTGCTTGTGCTAAATGTTTTTCCCAGTTTTTCAAAGATCCACCCCCCATGGCTTTAAGAGTGGTCTTCAACAAACCATTGGAGCGTTCAATCTTCCCTGAAGCTGGTGCATAGTAGGGAATATGGAATATCCACTCAATACCGTGCTCTTTTGCCCAGTTCTTTACAAGGTTGTTCTTGAAATGAGTTCCGTTGTCTGACTCAATCCTCTCTGGAGTTCTGTGTCTCCACAGGATTTGCCTCTCCAGACTGAGAATGGTGTTGCGTGCAGTTGCATGTGGAACTGGATAAGTTTCCAGCCATCCAGTGTTTGCCTCTAACTTAGTAAGCACGTATTGCTTACCAGAACGAGAATGTGGTAGAGTGATGTAGTCAATCTGCCAAGCTTCACCATACTTGTACTTGGACCATCTGTCACCATACCACAAGGGCTTAAGTCGTTTTGCCTGCTTAATAGCAGCACAAATGTCACAGTCATGGATGACTTGTGTGATAGCATCCATGGAAATGTCTATGGATCTGTCACGAGCCCATTGGTAAGTTGCATCTCTGCCTCGATGTCCTGACGAATCATGAGCCCACCGAGCTAAGAATATCTCACCTCGGTGTTTCCAGTCGAGATCAAGATTAGAGTCCATGTCTACTTGAGAAACTCTTGAAGCTAGATCTGCCTGATGGTTGTGTTGCTGTTCCTCAGCAGCTTTGCTCTTAGGAATGTGAGCATCAACGTGTCTCACTTTCACTGGAATTCTCTCGACTCGATCAGCAATGTCCTGCCACAGGTCGGGTGCCCAAATGGGTTTTCCTTCCCTCTGCCAACCATTCTTCTTCCAGTTCTTTAGCCAACCCCATAGAGCATTGGCTACCATCCACGAGTCAGTGTGGAGATAAAGCTTTGGCCATCTCTCATGTTCAGCTACGTCGAGAGCTAGCTGGACAGCTTTTACCTCTGTGAATTGACTGGATTCTCCTTCTCCATACTTCGCCTCTGCAACTCAGCGTGTTGGACTCCACACCGAAGACTTCCACCTTCGCTTGTTTCCAACGAGATGACAGGAACTGTCTGTGAACAAAGCATATTTCTTTTCATCATCAGAAAGGTCATTGTAAGGAGGAGCTTCCTCAGCATGAGTTACTTTCTCCTCTGGAGGTTTAGCACAGTTGATACCTTCAGGCCGACTTGAGATCACCTCCACTAGACCAGGTCTTTCAAGAGTTCCCATTCAAGCTCTCTGTGTTATCAGGGCCATCCACTTGGTCCAGGTTGAGTCTGTGGCATGATGTGGTGTGGAACCTTTGCCTTTGAACATCCAATTCAAAACTGGTAATCTGGGAGCTAAGAGAAGCTGTGATTCAGTTCCAATTACACAGTATCACACACAGTATCACACAGTATCATTAAGGTTGGAAAGGACCTCGAGGATCATCGAGTCCAACCTATCAACACAGACCCCATGACTAGACCATGGCACCAAGTGCCATGACCAATCTCCTCTTGAACGCCTCCAGGGTCGATGACTCAACCACCTCCCTGGGCAACCCGTTCAAATCACAAATGACTCGCTCGGTGAAGAACTTCCTCCTCACCTCGAGTCTAATCCTCCCCTGGCGCAGCTTGAGACTGTGTCCCACTTTTTTTTTTTTTTTATAGCCTAAAACTACCACAATATTGCTGGGCAAGAAAAATGGCCAGTGCTCTATCTCTATAGAGACTTTTGGATGGTGGCAAATGCTTTGTGGGGATGGCTGTGGCAGTGGACGAGAAATAACTGACAGTGCAGAGGTAAACCCATCTGGGCTGCTGAACTGTGGCAAGTTATTGCTGCTCAGGCAGAGAACTTGGTGGTCAAATTACATCATGTGGATGCCCATATGCCCCGGAGCCAAGCCTCTGAAAAACACCACAACAACCAGCATGTAGACCAAGCTGCTAAGATTAAAGTGGCTCAAGTAGATCTGGACTGATAGCATAAAGGTGAGTTATTTCTAGTTTGATGGGCCCATGATGCCTCAGGCAATCAAGGATGAGCTGCAACATACAGATGGGCTCAAGACCAAGAGGTGGACCTAACCATGGACACTACAGCACAGGTTATCCATGAGTGTGAAATGTGCACTGCAAACAAACAGGCCATGCAGATAAAGGCTAAAATATAAATACAGGGAAGCCTGGCAAATTGGTTACATCACACTGCCACAAACTTGGCACGGCAAACACTATCACACTATCACAATTACTTCAGAAGATGCTTTTACTCCTTCAGAGGCAGCTAGATCTGTTTTTCTGTTGGAGTATAATTAGCCTCTGAACCTCTGCAACCTCGATTCCAGAAACCAAGGGGTCGTCCACGTGTCTCACCTGGAGCTTTTTGCCACAAGCACCAGGTTGGACCATTGTCACTTGCAGCCATGTACAAAATGTTCTTAATGTCTGGACCATCTCGGACAGGTCCCAGACCCACAGCTTGAACTACCTCTTGCTTTATCTGGTCAAAAGCTGCTTGTTGTTCAGGTCCCCAGTGGAAACTGTTTGTCTTTTGATTCATATCATATAGAGGTTTCACAATCTGACTGTATACAGTAATGTGCAGTCTCCAAAATCCCACTATCCCCAAGAAACGTAGGGTTTCTTACTTGTTTGTGGGATTTGCCATGGTAGAGACTCTATTTACCACATCCACTGGAATGTGTCGGCGTCCATCCTGCCACCGCACTCCCAGAAACTGAATCTCTGTGGTAGGTCCTTTCACCTTGTCTCGCTTGATGGCAAAACCTGCATCCAGAAGAATGTCAATGATTTTGTTACCTTTCTCGAAGACTTCCTCAGCAGTTTTACCCCAGACGATGATATCATTGATCAACTGGATGAGTTCTGGAGCACCACCTTTCTCTAGAGCTTTGTGGATCACTGCATGACAGATGCTTGAGCTGTGGATCCAGCCCATTGGCACTCTGTTGAAAGTGTACTGGATTCCTCTCCAGGTGAAAGCAAGCTGAGGCCTGCATTCCTCTGCTATGGGAATAGAGAAAAATGCATTAGCAATGTCTATGGTAGCATACCATTTGGCCTCTTTGGATTCCAGCTCATGCTGAAGTTCCATCATGTCTGGTACTGCTGCACTCATAGGTGGTGTTACTTCATTTAGGGCTCCGTTGTCGGCTGTCAGACGCTTGTCTCCATTCTGCTTTCACACAGGCCACACTGGACTGTTCAAAGATGAATGAGTTTTGCTGATGACTTTCTGACTCTCCAACTGACGAATCAGATTCTGAATGGGCAACAAAGAGTCACGGTTGGTTCTGTATTGTCTGTGATGCACAGTCTGAGAAGCAACCAGCAATTGAATGTCCTGTATCTTATGTTGTCCCACAGCTGCGAATTCATCAGAAAGCTCAGGTCTAACAAACAGCTTTAGTTTTTGTCCATCAATTTCCACAGAAGCTACTCCAAAAGCCCATTTGTAACCTCTAGGGTCTTTGAAATGCCCTTCTCTCAGAAAATCAATTCCCAAAATACAAGGTGCGTCAGGTCCGGTCACAAGATGTATGTTTTCTCCAGTATTTACCAGTTAAACTAATATTAACCTCCGACTTATTTAACTCTTGACATCCACCAGTGAGTCCCAAAATGGTTATAGAGTCTGATCCCTGATAATTTGATGGTATTATGGTGCACTGAGCTCCTGTGTCAACCAAGGCCCTGTACTTCCGAAATTGTGAAGTGCCAGGCCCCTGGATGTACACATCCCAATAGATTCTGTTATCTCTATTACCCCTCTCCTCCCCCTGGCGGGAGGCAGGGTACCCCTCGTTATGGGGAGTATGCCCACATGTGCATTCAGCACAGTGTGCAGTGTTATAGCTTTGCATGTTATAACTGGAGCCACTGTTGGAGCCATAAGAGTCGTTCTGGGGAACTGTGGAAGTAAAAGCTACCCTTCTGGTATTGCTACCTCGGGTTCTGCCACTTTGCAGTTCCCTCAGTCTCCTGAAAAGATTAGAAGTTGGTTGGCCATCCCATCTGTTCATGTTCTCACCAAACTGATCACACAGGGTTATCGAAATGGTCCTATGTGATTGCCTTGGTGGTCTGTTTTGGTTTGATCTGTTTTGGAATGACCTCCTTGGAGGATGTCTGTTCCTCACAGATGGAGCTTGTATCCATCTGGGATACCATTTGGAATATGGAATCTTTCAGCTCTTCCATGCAATTCTCAATTTTTCCAGACAGAGTTTCAATGGCTGAAACCAAAGAAACACTTGTCATGCTATCCTCCAATTGTCTCATTTGATCAGTGAATTGGCCAACCGTAGGAGGAGCTCCACCATAATTTCTTGCCACAATCCTGCTTGCCAGAATATTTGCATAATTAGAAGGCGCAAGCTTGATGAGCTTTTTAGCAAGACCCATTCCTACAGGAATGTCATCAGGATTCAGTGTTTCATGTTCACCATAGAGTATCTCTCTAACAGCAAACTCTCTCAGGTGCTTAATTCCCTCATCTATGGTAGTCCAGGGTTTAGGATTCCATGGAAGATCATCTCGGGAAGGGTATCTCAGGGCAACTGCAAATAGAAGGCGTACCCACAGATTAACCTTACCGAGAATCTTGGCTAGATGTCTATCTATTCCATTATCCCTTGAGGGAGTTCCTAGCTGAGCTGCTGACTTGTCTCCAACCATCAGAGTTGGAGCACCTGTATCATAACACCTACTAAGCCATGTTAGAACTGGTTCCTTGACTGCTCTGGTGTAATCTTTACGGACGTTTCTAAGTTCTTCCCGGGGTGAAGAACATTCAGAAATGTCATCGTCTTCCTCCTTTGCCTTCTCTTCCTCAACTTGTTGCCCAAATAATCCTGCTGTCACTCTCCTAAGGATCTCTTTAAGCTGAGAACCACCACTGGTAGCTGCTGTCCTAGCTGCATCTCCATCCTGTTTTGATCTCACTAACTCCGCTAGATCTTTAAAACAAACCTTCTCTTACACCTCAGCAGGATCTTTTTTTGGCAGAAGTTCCCTCACCAGGATCGGTCTCCTGCTCTTCTTCCCCATTTGCTCCTGGATCAGCTTTAGCCTTACCACTTCTAGTCTTTAGAAGTGCTACTTGCTTAATTGGACCTGTGTTTGAATTTACAGCCGCCTTAACAGAAGCTGACAGGTTTTGAGACAGATCAGCTGCTTTGGAGGGCTCTTCCGGACCTGTCGTGGAAGGAGGAGGAAATGGCTTTGCCTCGTTAATGGCCACTACTGAAGCCGGGAGAGCCACCATGTTGGGAGCTGCCGCCGCCCCTGGCTGGGGACCACAAAGATCATCCAGTTCCAAACCCCCTGCCATGGGCAGGGACACCCCACACTAGAGCAGGCTGGACAGAGCCTCATCCAGCCTGGGCTTAAACACCTCCAGGGATGGGGCCCCAACCACCTCCCTGTACAACCCATCCCAGGGCTTCACCACCCTCATGGTGAAGAACTTCCTCCTCACATCCAGCCTGAATCTCCCCACCTCCAGCTTCATTCCATTCCCCCTAGTCCTATCACTACCTGAGATCCTGAGAAGTCCCTCCCTAGCCTTCCTGTAAGCCCCCTTCAGATACTGGAAGGTCACAATTAGGTCACCTCGGAGCCTTCTCTTCTGCAGACTGAACAGCCCCAACTCCTTCAGTCTGCCCTCATAAGAGAGGTGCTCCAGCCCTCTGATCATCCTCGTGGCCTTTCTCTGGACACGTTCCAGCACCTCCACATCCCTCTTGTAATAGGGGCTCCGGAACTGGACGCAGTACTCCAGGTGGGGTCTCACCAGAGCTGAGTAGAGGGGGAGGATCACCTCCCTCGACCTGCTGGCCACACTTCTCCTGATGCAGCCCAGGATCTGATTGGCTTTGCGGGCTGCAAGTGCACATTGAGAGCTCATGTTGAGCTTTTTGTCCACCAGCACCCCCAAGTCTCTCTCCTCAGGGCTACTTTCCAGCCAGTCACTGCCCAGCCTGTATTTGTGCCTGGGATTGCCTCGACCCAGATGCAGGACCCTGCACTTGCTCTTATTGAACTTCATGAGGTTGGCTTGTGCCCACCTCTCCAGCCTGTCCAGGTCCCTCTGGATGGCCTCCCTTCCCTCCAGCGTGTCTGCTGCACCACACAGCTTGGTGTCATCAGCAAACTTGCTGAGGGTGCACTCAATGCCACTGTCCATGTCACCCACAAAGATGTTGAACAAGACAGGTCCCAGGACTGATCCCTGAGGGACTCCGCTTGTCACTGGCCTCCACTGGGACATGGAGCCATGGACAGCCACTCTTTGGGTGCGGCCATCAAGCCAGTTCCTTATCCATCTAGTGGTCCACCCATCAAACCCATGTGTCACCAGTTTGGAGACCAGGATGTGGTGCGGGACAGTGTCGAAGGCTTTGCTCAGGTCCAGGTAAATGACATCAGTTGCTCGCCCCTCATCTATTAATTTTGTCACCTGCTCATAGAAGGCCACCAGGTTGGTCAGGCAGGATTTGCCCTTGGCAAAGCCATGCTGACTGTTCCCAATCACCTCTTCACTATTCTTTTGAGCGAGTAGTGACTCCAGGAGGATCTGCTCCATGATCTTTCCAGGCACAGAGGTGAGACTTTGTTGAGCTTTGTGGACCAGCCTGTGTGCCTCTGCTGCTATTACTACAAGAAAACTCTGAAGAGTTAGGGTTCTCATGGCAGTTCTTACTGCCCAGGCACCTTCACAAAACCACATTGAGCAGTGGAATCAGCTGGTATTTGGGTTGGCACTCAGGAGAAAAGCTCAAACCCTGTGTGGTCGCACAGCCTGAACAGCTGGCATGGATGTGTAGGTGACCAGAGGCAGGTTCTTCAGGCTGTGTGATTAATTGCACAGGAACTCTTACAATCTGATTATTTTTCTTGAATACTGGTTGAAATAATATCCAGGAGGCAGACTTTTGAAATATTTCACAGTACTAAGTGCTGAGCTCTTATGAAAATCTGCCATCAGTTCAGTGGGAACTATTGAATGACAGTGACAAACTGTCCTTGATTATTTAGCACCATAAGCTGCAGCTGGTCATAATACATGCAGCAAGAAAAAAGCAGCAGAAAATTGGAGTCACATTTACAACACCATTTCAGCAATATGAGAATAAAAATACTGTTGGCCGGTTGTAGTTTTCTGAAAACTAAGCAGTGTAAGCTCAGGCTACTTGATGTTGTATTTACTTCTGCTAAATCAACACACATCAAAGCGTTAAAGCCATGACTATGTTTTGTCATTTTATGAAGGGAAAAATGTGTTAAATATCATCTACCAAAAAATCTGCTTTGTCTTCCATAAATCACAAACATTAGCAAGTATTACTCACAAACTTATATGGGAAGAGATTGGCAAAATTAAAAAGCAGGATTTCCCAGCAGTTCTCATTTATTCCATGGTTTCAATGAGGAAGGAATACTGTGAGCAGTCATTGAAGTAGAAAATACCCAGTCATGGGACATTTCAGAAGCAATGAGAGCTCAGCAAACACAAACAGGAAGGAAGGGATCATCCTGCTTTGAGACAGAACAGAACCAATTCTGCTCAGTGATTTTGCTTCTCAGCTCAGTCTCTTCTAAGTGATGGCACTTTCTGAAGCTAGCAGCATGTTTGCAGAGACAGTGGTGTCTGCCAGCACTGATAATGCTGATGTCTAGAATCACTGCCAAGGATGGGGGTGCAGACCAAGGTCACTGCTAAATCTTACGAACCTCGGTGAGGGAGCAGATTAAAAGGCCTGTGGGGAGGAGCAGACAGGGCAGGTGACCCTAAACTGACCATCAAGGGATTCCATTCCACATATGTCATATTCAATATAAAGCTGAGGGATGATGAGGGACAAGCCTTTTCTTCAATGGCTGGTGTCCAAGGAGGGCTTTGCCCACTTTGCCTTCAATCGCCATCTGTGTGTGTTCCTGAATCCAGTTCCAGAATCCCACTCCTGTATCTGATTCCCATTTGCCACTGAGTTCAGTTTGGGACTTTGCTAGCACCTGCCCACAGCATCAGTGGTGGTGGTGACATAACTGCCACCAAGAGGATGGGATTCAATATTGGTTATATATGTGTATATATATATATATATATATATTTGTATATATTTGTATATATTTCAGTCTATCATTATTATTTTCATTAGAGCTGGTTTAATTTTCTTTTGCAGCCATTGAGTGTCTTTCACTTATTCCCCTTTGAGAAGGGAGAGGTGTCAATAGAGAGCGTCTGTTACTCATCTAGTGGCTGGCCCAGCCATAACCCTTGACAGGGGTGAAATGTAAGCAATATTCCCATTTCAGCCTGTAATAGATCTGGGGATTCAAATTCCGTTACTAAGAGCAGAAGAAGACTAGAAAAAAGTGGCTAAATTTCCCAGATGATTCATTTTATCAATTAGAACTTTATTGGTTAATAGAAAGAGGAGGAAATAATTAGTAACTTGATTCTTTATTCATAGGAATGTGTTGTGTATTTGGATAATACATTCATTATCTCTCTTGGTTTGAAGAAAGGTTAAATTCTTGTTGTGAAAGGAGAGTGGATTTTGCTGGAAATAACAGAGTTGTGTCTGCGAACAGAACAAATATCAGAGTGCAACTCCTTCTTCCATGTAATAACACAGCCTGCCCTTACACTGGGTTTGATGTGTTTGGGTTTTTCCTCACAGGAGCGATGTTCTTCAAAAATACAGGATTCCCTGGAAAATTATACTGAAATTAGGTTCTACAATGAAGGTGGCAAATCACTTCTGTGCAGAGAGTCAAAAATATTCACTTGGCCAAAACTGAGATGCCCATAGTGTAAGTGTTGCTATCTGAGCTAGTCACCAATGTGTCTGTAACAGTCATGGGGAAGATAAATATACTCAAGGTATGATTTGAATATTTCAGATTACTGTTTTAGGAGGAGATGAGTCATGGAGAGAACTGGGGCTGTTTAGTCCCCCCCAAAGGGGGATCTCATCAATGCTGATCAGTACTTAAAGGGTACATGTCAGAAGGATGGGAAGAGTCTTTTTCCAACAGTGCCCTTTGAGGGTTAAGAGGCACAAACTTAAACATAAGAAGTTCCACCTAAACATGAAGAGCTGTGACCGTTTGAGGCTGTGCCTTTAAGAAAGGGATACTATGGCTGAATGTTTTATAAACAAAGGACAAGTCTAAACAGATTTCATTGGTGGATTGGTAGAGTGCAAGTTTAAGTTTTGAATGCGACTGAGATTTTCCTCAGTGTGCACTTTTCCCTCCTCCCTTTTCGCAGCTTGTGGCTTCTAGGCTCTCTGCCAGACTGACCTTGGACTGATAAGCATGAGGTCTGCAAACCTACTAACATTTTGCTCTAATTGATAACTGCTTTTAATTAACAACTGCTCCTTTCCTCTCTTTCTAACCCTCTCTGGGGAAAAAGGGGAGAGAAGGGGGTACCGGGGGGGGAACCCTCCTCTGCCAGGGGGAGGGGAATTTCATTCCTGTGTTACTTTGCTGTATATTTCTGTGTATATATTGTAAATACTGTAAATTGTGTATATATATACCCTGCAGCCCCTAAAACCGCTTGTAAATACAGCGTTCCTTTGCTCATCCGGCTGTGGTTAGCTGTGGTAATTTTTTTTCTTTCACTTTGTGGGGGCCTTTATCCCAAACCCACGACAAGAGCAACTTCTTTGATTTAAGGGTGAGGGAGCCCTGGAGCAGGCTGTCCAGAGAGGTGGTGGGGTCTCCATCTCTGAAGACATTCCAAACCCACCTGGACATGTTCCTGTGTGACCTTCTCTACGTAATCTTGCTTGGCAAGGGGGGTTGGGAGGAGACTTGATGGGATGCATGGTGCCATGGTTTAGTTGATTAGATGCTGTTGGATGATGATGATCTTGAAGGTCTCTTCCAACCTGGTCTGATCTATTCTATTCTATTCTATTCTATTCTATTCTATTCTATTCTATTCTATTTCCAGAGGTCCTTTCCAAGCTCTGCCATTTTGTGGTGCAGTGATGTTGATAATCTTAAATGTCTCTTCCAACCAAAACATTTGTATGATTCTTTGATCCTATGTTAGAATTACCATCCTGTATCCCTATGTGCTCTGTTTCTATCTCTTGCTATAATTGGTTGAAATGCTCATTTTGATGACTTTCAAAATAAATTCTATCTTTCAGCAGGAATTTGGTGCAATTCATGGGGCTATTCATAGGAACTAACTTTAGCATAAAGATGCCAACTTCAGCATAAAGAAACTAACTTTAGCATAAAGGAGCTAAAATCTCCCATGTTTCTTCTTCCACAGTCAGTGGAGAGACAGGGAGGGGGAGATCACCTCATTCATAAAGGAGTTCAAAGCTGGAAACTAATTTTAGGTTGTCTGAATTTCTCTCTGCAATGCTCAATCTCCCTGTTCATCGTAAGAGAGGATTTAGGGTGTTTAACCCTGGGGTTGTGCCTGCTAAAACAATTTCCATATTCAATTTACTTTTCAAAGGCAGAAAACCTTTGCGGGCATACCTCAAACTTGAGGTTGAACTTAACATGCCTATCTCAGGTCCATGCAGCCCACATTTCACCAAACACAGCCAGTTCATCTTATTCTAAGAGTATTTGAAAGAGCAGCCTGTTCTGTGATTCTGTGAGTCTGTGAAATTCTGTGATTCTTCCTGGTGCTGTGATACATGGGACACTCTGATCCATGGCAGATGACTCTAAACACTGCACAGTCCTCCATACTGAGTACACCCCCATTTGCCCTGTAAATAGACATTTTCCCAGGCCTAAAGCATGAGACAGCAATGTCTGTAAAGAAATGTTAGTTTTTTCAGTGGAGTTTACAGCTGCTGTTTGTAATCATGGGATCATAAGATGGTTTAGGCTGGAAGACACCTTCAAGATCATCAAGTCCAGCCATTAAGCCTGCACTGCCAGTTCATCATTAAACCATGTCTCCCAGCACCTCCAGGGATGGTGACTGTGGTGGGTTGGAAGGGTAAGGCCAAGAAGCCTCCTCCCTTCCCCCTTGTAAGGTAAAGGGAAAAGAAAAATTGAAGGAAAAGGAAAAAAAACTCACAAGCTGAATTAGCAAAGCAGTGGAGCTTTATATTTACAAAGCAATGTAGGATATGCAGGGGAATATTTACAAATTTACAATATCTACAATATATACAAAGATATACAATAAAGTAGCACAGAAATGAGAGTTCCCCCCTCTACTGAGGGGGGTTTCCCACCTCCGCTCTCCCCTCTTTCCCCCTTTCCCCAGAGTGGGATAGAAAGAGAAAGAAAAGAGAGAAAAAAAAAAAAAATGTTAGAAGCACTTGTGTTAATTGGAAAGGAGTTAATACAGGCCTTATCAGTTTTTCAAGGCTGGAGCCTTGGCAGAAAGCCCAGCACAGAGAGAGCTGCTGCACCGTGGAGTGGAGGAAGCAAGACTGAAGATAAAGTTCCGGAGTGCCCAGGATATCTTTCCTGCACTCCCAGTTCAGAAGGTGCTTCCTCCCACTCTTCCAATGAAATTAGTTTAGATTATTCTTTCCGTTTACCAACTTCCGTCCACCATATTCCCTTTCTTAAGGGGGCGACGTCAACCGGTCACAGTCCACCCCTTCTAAACAATTTCATTGGCCGTTCATACTGTCCATCCAATCCAAAACGATATTTACAGTTCGTGAGTAAAGTTCATAGTCCATTCCGGCTATGCTCAGATGTAGATGATTCAAAAGTCCAAGAAAATCAGAAAATGAGAAAAGTGGAAAACAGTTCATTTCTTCGCCAGCAAAGCAAAGAAAAGGGAAACAGGGATTCTCAGGGTCTCTTAGTTGACTCAGGGCTCTCAGGGATCTCAGGGCTCGTGCACCGCAGATTCCTCGTTGATTCTTTCTCTGGACGCGATGTAGCTGTACAACAGTTTGAAATTAACCTCTTTCAGCTAAAGTTAAATTTCTTTGTGGAATACACTGAATTTCACCATCCTCCTGCATTACCCAATAAGTGTGACCCGGACCTTCAGCTGAAATCACCCCTCGGACAGGCTTAGCCTCTCCTGAGGGCGAAAATACCCAAACAGTTTAACTAACAGATCATTTTCTCTAACAACAGGAACTCTATCACCTTCTACTTTCCGTAGCAAATCTGAATGTGCAGGTCCAGCTCGGTTCACTGAACCTCTACTATTTACCAGCCAGGTTGCTTGTGCTAAATGTTTTTCCCAGTTTTTCAAAGATCCACCCCCCATGGCTTTGAGAGTGGTCTTCAACAAAACATTGGAGCGTTCAATCTTCCCTGAAGCTGGTGCATAGTAGGGAATATGGAATATCCACTCAATACCGTGCTCTTTTGCCCAGCTCTTTACAAGGTTGTTCTTGAAATGAGTTCCGTTGTCTGACTCAATCCTCTCTGGAGTTCGGTGTCTCCACAGGATTTGTCTCTCCAGACCGAGAATGGTGCTGCGTGCAGTTGCATGTGGAACTGGATAAGTTTCCAACCATCCAGTGTTTGCCTCTACCATAGTAAGCACGTACGGCTTACCAGAACGAGAATGTGGTAGAGTGATGTAGTCAATCTGCCAAGCTTCACCATACTTGTACTTGGACCATCTGTCACCATACCACAAGGGCTTAAGTCGTTTTGCCCGCTTAATAGCAGCACAAATGTCACAGTCATGGATGACTTGTGTGATAGCATCCATGGAAATGTCTATGGATCTGTCACGAGCCCATTGGTATGTTGCATCTCTGCCTCGATGTCCTGACGAATCATGAGCCCACCGAGCTAAGAATATCTCACCTCGGTGTTTCCAGTCGAGATCAAGATTAGAGTCCATGTCTACTTGAGAAACTCTTGCAGCTATATCTGCCTGATGGTTGTGTTGCTGTTCCTCAGTAGCTTTGCTCTTAGGAATGTGAGCATCGATGTGTCTCACTTTCACTGGAATTCTCTCGATTCGATCAGCAATGTCTTGCCACAGGTTGGCTGCCCAAATGGGTTTTCCTTTCCTCTGCCAACCACTCTTCTTCCAGTTCTTAAGCCAACCCCATAGAGCATTGGCTACCATCCATGAGTCGGTGTAGAGATAAAGCTTTGGCCATCTCTCACGTTCAGCTACGTCGAGAGCTAGCTGGACAGCTTTTACCTCTGCAAACTGACTGGATTCCCCTTCTCCATCTTTCGCCTCTGCAACTCGGCGTGTTGGACTCCACACTGCAGACTTCCACCTTCGCTTGTTCCCAACAAGACGACAGGAACCGTCTGTGAACAAAGCATATTTCTTTTCATCATCAGAAAGGTCATTGTAAGGAGGAGCTTCCTCAGCACGAGTTACTTTCTCCTCTGGAGGTTTAGCAGAGTTGATGCCTTCAGGCCAACTTGAGATCACCTCCACTAGACCAGGTCTTTCAAGATTTCCCATTCGAGCTCTCTGTGTTATCAGAGCCATCCACTTAGACCATGTTGAGTCTGTGGCATGATGTGGTGTGGAGCCTTTGCCTTTGAACATCCAATTCAAAACTGGTAATCTGGGAGCTAGAAGAAGTTGTGATTCAGTTCCAATCACTTCAGAATATGCTTTTACTCCTTCATAGGCAGATAAAATTTCTTTCTCTGTCGAAGTATAATTAGCCTCTGAACCTCTGTAACCTCGACTCCAGAAACCAAGAGGTCGTCCACGTGTCTCACCTGGAGCTTTTTGCCACAAGTGCCAGGTTGGACCATTGTCACTTGCAGACGTGTACAAAATGTTCTTAATGTCTGGACCATCTCGGACAGGTCCCAGACCCATTGCTTGAACCACCTCTTGCTTTATCTGGTCAAAGGCTGCTTGTTGTTCAGGTCCCCAGTGGAAATGGTTTCTCTTTCGAGTTACATCATACAGAGGTTTCACAATCTGACTGTATCCAGGAATGTGTAGTCTCCAAAATCCTACTATCCCCAAGAAACGGAGGGTCTCCTGCTTGTTTGTGGGACTTGCCATGGTAGAGACTCTATTTACTACATCCACTGGAATGTGTCGGCGTCCATCTTGCCACCGCACTCCCAGAAATTGAATCTCTGTGGTAGGTCCTTTCACCTTGTCTCGTTTGATGGCAAAACCTGCATTCAGAAGAATGTAAATGATTTTGTTACCTTTCTCGAAGACTTCCTCAGCAGTTTTACCACAGACGATGATGTCATCGATGAACTGGATGTGTTCTGGAGCACCGCCTTTCTCCAGAGCATCGTGGATCACTGCATGACAGATGCTTGAGCTGTGGATCCAGCCCATTGGCAGTCTGTTGAAAGTGTACTGGAGTCCTCTCCAGGTGAAAGCAAACTGAGGCCTGCATTCCTCTGCTATGGGAATAGAGAAAAATGCATTAGCAATGTCTATGGTAGCATACCATTTGGCCTCTTTGGATTCCAGCTCATACTGTAGCTCCATCATGTCTGGTACTGCTGCACTCATAGGTGGTGTCACTTCATTCAGGGCTCGGTAGTCTACCGTCAGACGCCAGTCTCCATTCTGCGTCCGCACAGGCCACACTGGACTGTTGAAAGGTGAATGAGTTTTGCTGACGACTTTCTGACTCTCCAACTGACGAATCAGATTCTGAATGGGCAACAAAGAGTCACGGTTGGTTCTGTATTGTCTGTGGTGCACAGTTTGAGAAGCAACCGGCAATTTAATGTCCTGTAACTTATGTTGTCCCACAACTGCAGATTCATCAGAAAGCTCAGGTCTAGCAGACAGCTTCAAGTTTTGTACATCAATTTCCTATGAAGCTACTCCAAAAGCCCATTTGTAACCTCTAGGGTCTTTGAAACGCCCTTCTCTCAGAAAATCAATTCCCAAAATACAAGGTGCGTCAGGTCCAGTCACAACTGTATGCTTCCTCCATTGTTTACCAGTTAAACTTATATTAACCTCTACCTTACTTAACTCTTGAGATCCACCAGTGACTCCCAGAATAGTTATAGACTCTGATCCCTGATAATTTGATGGTATTATGGTGCACTGAGCTCCTGTGTCAACCAAGGCCCTGTACTTCCGAAATTGTGAAGTGCCAGGCCACTGGATGTACACATCCCAATAGATTCTATTATCTCTGTTATCCCTCTCCTCCCACTGGCGGGAGGCAGGGCACCCCTAGTTATGGGGAACATGCGCACATGTGCATTGCACATAGTTTGCAGGGTCATAACTTTGCATGTTATAACTGGAGCCACTGTTGGAGCCATAAGAGTTGTTCTGGGGAGCTGTGGAAGTAACAGCTACCCTTCTGGTATTGCTACCTCGGGTTCTGCCACTTTGCAATTCCCTCAGTCTCCTGAAAAGATTAGAAGTTGGTTGGCCATCCCAGCGGTTCATGTTCTCACCAAACTGATCACGCAGAGTTATCCAAACAGTTCTACGTGATTGCCTTGGTGGTCTGTTTTGGAATGACCTGTTTTGGAATATCCTGTTTTGGAATGACCTCCTTGGAGGACGTGTATTCCTCACAGATGAAACTTGTACCCACCTGGAGGGAGAATTGAAACTATCCCTTTGTGCCAATTGGGATATGGAATTTCTAAATTCATCTTTTAACTCTCTTATGCAATTCTGTATATCACCAGACATAGTTTTAATGGCCGACACCAAAGAACCACGTGTTATGCTATCCTCCAATTGTCTCATTTGATCACTGAATTGGCCAACCGTAGGAGAAGCTCCACCATAACTTCTTGACACAATTCTGCTTGCCAGAATGTTTGCATAATTAGAAGGAGCAAGTTTGATGATCTTTTTAGCAAGACCAATACCCACAGGAATGTCATCAGGATTCAGAGTTTCATGTTCACCATAGAGTAGCTCTCTAACAGCAAATTCTCTCAAGCGCTTAATTCCCTCATCTATGGTAGTCCAGGGTTTAGGATTCCATGGAAGATCATCTCGGGAAGGGTATCTCAGGGCAACCGCTATTAAAAGGCGTATCCACAGATTAACCTTACCGAGAGCTTCGCCTAGATGTCTATCTATTCCATTGTCCCTTGAGAGAGTTCCTAACTGAGCTGCTGACTTGTCTCCAACTGTTAGAGCTGGAGCACCTGTATCATAACATCTACTAAGCCAAGCTAGAACTGGCTCCTTATCTGCCCTGGTGAAATCTTTACAGACATCACGCAATTCCTCCCGTGGAGAAGAACACTCTGAATATCATCTTGGTCTTCGTCTCCCTGAATTCTTTGCCCATATAATCCTGCTGTCGTTCTCCTAAGGATCTCTTTAAGCTGAGAACCACCTTTGCCAGCTGCCTTCCTAACTTCATCTCTATCCTGCTTTGATCTCACTAGGTTAGCTAGATCTTTAAAACAAACCTTCTCTTCCTCCTCAGCAGGATCTTTTAGAGTAGAGGGCCCCTCACCAGGATCAGTCTCCAGCTCCTCTTCTTCTCCATCTTTGCCCTTTGCACCTCTAGTCTTTAAAGGAGCCATCTTAACTGGAGCTGTGTTTGAATTTACAGCCACCTTAATGGAAGCTGACAGGTCCTGAGATAAATCAGCTGCTGGGGCAGTGACTTCCGGTCCCACCGAGGGATTGGGCGGAAGTGACGTTGCTCCGTTAATGGCCGACGGAGAAGGAGAAGGAGTGGGAGAAGGAGTAGGCGCCATGTTGATACCAGCTGATGCCCTTGGCTGCTTGCCAGAATCAGCAAAGTCATTTAGAGCTGCTTTACCACTTAACTTTTTAGCCTTCTTTTTAGCTGACACAGATTCTGCACATTCCTCGTCACTAGATGACTCTGGGACTGATCGAGAGCCACGGCGTTTTCTTTTTGATCTAGTTTTAATAACAAAACATGCCCTGGACACCTTTCTCTCTCGCCGCAGATTGAACAGTAAATATGCGATTACCATCACCAGTAACAGATTTATACACATCAAATAAATCACTTTTGGATCCCAGGCATCACCTAAAGTTACTCTCTCCTCAGGCGGAATCTTAAAACCCTTTATCTCAATTGGGAGAGTGGTGGAGGTAACATTTCTGTATCTCACTGGCCATAAGAAATTAATACATTTTCCATACCATAATTTAACTCTATACATAACCCACATATAAATTGTCCGCACCAAATATTTACCCAGGTAATCCAAAATCAAACCCAAACAATATCTGTAAACCAGAGCTCCAAAAATTGAAAAGAATAATTGCTCCACAAACCACAATACCTTCATGTTTGTTAATTCAGCTGGAAAACACTAAATCAATCAAGTAATAAATTAAACTACCTATCTGCCCCACGTTGGGCGCCAATAAAAAAAAAATGTGGTGGGTTGGAAAGGTAAGGCCAAGAAGCCTCTTCCCTTCCCCCTTGTAAGGTAAAGGGAAAAGAAAAATTGAAGGAAAAGGAAAAAAACCTCACAAGCTGAATTAGCAAAGCATTGGAGCTTTATATTTACAAAGCAATGTAGGATATGCAGGGGAATATTTACAAATTTACAATATCTACAATATATACAAAGATATGCAATAAAGTAGCACAGAAATGAGAGTTCCCCCCTCTACTGAGGGGGGTTTCACACCTCCGCTCTCTCCTATTTCCCCCTTTCCCCAGAGTGGGATAGAAAGAGAAAGAAAGGAGAGAAAAAATAAAAAATGTTAGAAGCACTTGTGTTAATTGGAAAGGAGTTAATACAGGCCTTATCAGTTTTTCAAGGCCGGAGCCTTGGCAGAAAGTCCAGCACAGAGAGAGCTGCTGCACCGTGGAGTGGCGGAAGCAAGACTGAAGATAAAGTTCCGGAGTGCCCAGGATATCTTTCCTGCACTCCCAGTTCAGAAGGTGCTTCCTCCCACTTCACCAATGAAATTAGTTTAGATTATTCTTTCCGTTTACCAACTTCCGTCCACCATATTCCCTTTCTTAAGGGGACAGCCTCAGCCGGTGGCAGTGACTCCATCACTCCTCCAGGCAGCCTGTTCCACTGCTTGACAGTGTTTTTGGAGAAGACATTTTTCCTCATGTTCTGCCCAAACCTCACCTGGAACATCTAGAGGGCATTTCCTCTTTTCTAGTAGTTTGTTTCTTGGGAGAAGAAACTGGCCTCCATGTCTCTCCAACCTTCTTTCTGGTACTTGTAGAAAGCAAGTCAGTCTCCCCTTAGTCTCCTTTTCTCCAGGCTAAACAACTCCAGTTCCTTCAGTCACTCCTCACAAAACTTGTGCTCTAGAGTCTTCACCAGCTTCTTTATCCTTCTTATCCTAATAACCTCATTGTTTGGTGTTTTAATACATGCAGTTTTCTTTAATTTTATTATTACCATAGGTTTCCAATAATTAAATAGAATCATATCCATGTTGCTTCATTTCCCCTGCTTTGACTACAGTCCTGCACAGCAGATCTATCCAAAGACAGTCACTAGACAACAGGTTTCTTTCTGCAAGTATTTGGCATGGAACTTTGTGTTAGATGCTCATATCTAAGGCTCCTTGAGGATTTAAGTCCGTGTCTTAGCCTGAGTGAACCCTTGTAATGACATTTCTCTGGGAATAATGTAAGACATTTTAGAAACTAAACTTTGGTCTCTAAGAAGCCAGACTTCAAAGCAGAGGTGCTTAAAAAGGCAGTGAAATGAATGTTCAGATGCCACATAGACAGCAAGCATGGCTTCAACAAAGATACAAATAGTTCAGTGCTTAACCCTGTCACCCCATGAGAACTGTGTACCTTCTGCCTAAGTTTTCTACATGGGCACTTCAAATCCTCTTTCATCTCATCCTAAGTAATTTATGCACTTTGGAAGGCACAAAATGTGAACTAGAGAGTTACTGTGAAGCATCTCTTCACAATCCTTTGTCTATGGATGTAGTTCCGTAGCGTTCAGTGGCTAGTTTGGTATTCAGTATTCTCCAGCTTCAGTAAAACAGTTTGAGCCTAGACTCCAGGGATAATTTATATCAGTTCAGATAAAAGTAGGGGGAAAAAGTATTTTGTTAAATATGAAATGTTTTATGATGGATTTCTATTCACTAAGGAGTAGAGTATCAGCCTTAATCGGCAGTTGCTCTTTGAGATGAAGTTGTAGCAATTTCTTATAATTAGGGTAGTTACTTTTGTTCCACTTAAAAATAATGTCTTTTAGAATTTTCTCCATTCACTTCAGATACAAGGAAAGAAACAATATCATAATGGTGTTTCATAAAGAGGAAATGGCTTTGGATAAACAATATTTAAGACTGGTGTGTTTCTGAAGCTTTGAGATCATAGTATCATAGTATCGTAGTATCATTCAGGGCTAAAAGGGACCACAAGGATCATCTAGTTCCAACCCCCCTGCCATGGGCAGGGACACCCCACACTAGATCAGGCTGGCCAGAGCCTCATCCAGCCTGCTCTTAAACACCTCCAGGGACGGGGCCTCGACCACCTCCCTGGACAACACATTCCAGGGTCTCACCACTCTCATGGTGAAGAACCTCCTCCTCACATCTAGCCTGAATCTCCCCACCTCCAGCTTCATTCCATTCCCCCTAGTCCTATCACTACCTGAGATCCTGAGAAGTCCTTCCCCAGCCTTCCTGTAGGCCCCCTTCAGATACTGGAAGGCCACAATTAGGTCACCTCGGAGCCTTCTCTTCTGCAGACTGAACAGCCCCAACTCCTTCAGTCTGTCCTCATAGGAGAGGTGCCCTTCTCTGGACAAGTTCCATCACCTCCACATCCCTCTTGTAATAGGGGCTCCAGAACTGGACACAGTACTCCAGGTGGGGTCTCACCAGGGCTGAGTAGAGGGGGAGGATCACCTCCCTCGACCTGCTGGCCACACTTCTCCTGATGCAGCCCAGGATCTGATTGGCTTTGCGGGCTGCAAGTGCACATTGAGAGCTCCTGTTGAGCTTTTTGTCCACCAGCACCCCCAAGTCTCTCTCCTCAGGGCTGCTTTCCAGCCAGTCACTGCCCAGCCTGTATTTGTGCCTGGGATTGCCTCGACCCAGATGCAGGACCCTGCACTTGCTCTTATTGAACTTCATGAGGTTGGCTTGTGCCCACCTCTCCAGCCTGTCAAGGTCCCTCTGGATGGCCTCCCTTCCCTCCAGCGTGTCTGCTGCACCACACAGCTTGGTGTCATCAGCAAACTTGCTGAGGGTGCACTCAATGCCACTGTCCATGTCCCCCACAAAGATGTTGAACAAGACAGGTCCCAGGACTGATCCCTGAGGGACTCCGCTTGTCACTGGCCTCCCCTGGGACATGGAGCCATTGACAGCCACTCTTTGGGTGTGGCCATGTAGTGGTTTGAGCCTTAGCTGAGAGTTAAAAGCTCAAATGGGAAAAGGCTGAGAATCTCTTCCCCACTCCCCCCCCACCTCCTCTCTCCAAACAGGGAGAGGAGGGAAAAAAAAGAGGTAAGGAGCAAATCCACTAAGCAACAATCTGGAGTCAGCTTGGAAGTAGAAAGGCAAATAGTTTTTTTCCTTCAAATTATATATATATATATAACAATAACAGGGAAAAACAAGGTTCACAAGGGCAAGGAACACGAATGGATGGGAGTGGGACAGAGAAAAAATAATACAAAACCAGCCTTTCTCTGAGGAGGTGAAGAGGCAGCAGGCAAAAGGATCAGGTCCGGCCACGTGGCTGAGGAGCAGGAGGGCAGCTGCAGTAGCTCTCATCCAGCAGAGGCAGGAGCCAAAAAGGAGATCCAACTGCTATGATGTCCTGCTTTTTATACCCTAGCTGGGCAGGGAGGGGGAAGTGGAACAGACTCAGCTTTCCCAGGGGGGAAACGCCCTTCAGGGAGTGTAAAGTACCCGCAAGCCCTCCACCCTGCTTTCTTCTTTTGTTTTCAGAAAGAGGCGTTAACCCACCACAGGCCATCAAGCCAGTTCCTTATCCATCTAGTGGTCCACCCATCAAACCCATGTGTCACCAGTTTGGAGACCAGGATTTTGTGTGGGACAGTGTCGAAGGCTTTGCTCAGGTCCAGGTAAATGACATCAGTTGCTCGCCCCTCATCTATTAATTTTGTCACCTGCTCATAGAAGGCAACCAGGTTGGTCAGGCAGGATTTGCCCTTGGCAAAGCCATGCTGACTGTTCCCAATCACCTCTTCACTAATCTTCTGAGCCAGTAGGGAGTCCAGGAGGATCTGCTCCATGATCTTCCCGAGCACAGAGGTGAGACTGACTGGCCTGTAGTTCCCTGTTTCATCCTTCTTACCCTTTTTGAAGATGGGGGCAATGTTTCCCCTTTTCCAGTCTGTGGGGACTTCCCCAGATTGCCATGACTTTTGAAATATAATAGAGAGGGGTTTAGCAACCTCATCTGCCAGTTCTCTCAGTACCCGTGGGTGTATCCTGTCGGGTCCCATGGACTTGAACACTTTCAGGTTCTTCAGGTGATCACGAACCTGATCTTCACTTACAGTGGGCAGTTCTTCCTCCCCATCCCTGGCATTGTCTTCCACAACATCAGGAGTGTGGCTAGAAGCCGTTGCAGTGAAGACTGAGGTAAAGAAGTTATTAAGTACCTCAGCCTTTTCCTCATCATTTGTGACCATGTCACCATTTTCCTTTCTGAGGGGGCCCACACCTTCCCTAGTCTTCTTCTTCCCATTAATATACCTGTAGAAGTTCTTAGTGTTCCCTTTAATCTCCCTGGCTAGATTCAATTCAAACTCTGCTTTGGCTTTCCTAACCAGGACTCTTGCTGCTCGGGCATCTTCCTTATATACCCCCTGTTCTACCTGTCCTTCTCTCCACTTCCTGTAGAGTTTCCTTTTAAGTAATAGTGTGTCCAGTAACTCCTTGCTCATCCAGGCAGGCCTCCTAGCATTCTTACCTGCTTTTCTCTTTGTTGGTATACAGAGCTGCTGGACACAGAGGAGGTGGTCCTTGAATACTGACCAGCTGTCCTGGGTCCCTCTTCCCTCCAGGGCTTTGTCCCACGACACTTTGGCTATCAGATCCCTGAAGCGATCAAAATCTGCACGCCTAAAGTCTAGGGTCATGAGCTTGGAATACTTCCTCCTGATTGCCCTGAGGATATTAAATTGATCTTGGTGACAGGTTGGACTTGATTATCTTTGAGGTCTTTTCCAATCTTATTAATTCCATGATTCTAAGATTCATCTCTTCTGCATGTGTGTGCCTGAAACTAGACAAATTGCTCAATACTGTACATTTCTCCCCATGAATCTAGCTGCTTTGAAGGAATTATGTTTCTGATATTTATTTAGAAGAAACCAAACCAGGTTGGAAGAGACCTTCAAGATCATCGCGTCCAACCCATCAACCAATCCAGACGACCTAAACAACTAACCCATGGCACCAAGCACCCCATCAAGTCTCCTCCTGAACACCTCCAATGACGGCAACTCCACCTGTGACCGTTTGAGGCTGTCCCTTTAAGGAAGGGGACATTGGGGCTGAATGTTTATAAACGAAAGACAGATCTAAACTAATTTCATTGGTAGGTTGGTAGAAAGCACCTTTGAACTTGAGAGTACAGCAGAGTGTTCTGGGCAGACAGGCACTTCTTTTTCTTCCTTGCGGCAGCTTGCAGCTTTCTGGGCTTTTGGCCAAACTGATCTTGAAACTGATAAACTGCAAGGCCTGTATTAACTGCTTTCCAATTAACAACTGCTCCTTTTTTCTCTCTCTTTCTAACCCTCTCTGGGGAAAAGGGGAGAGAAGGGGGATACAGGGGTGGGAAGCCTTCCACATCAGAGGAGGGAAATCTCATTTCTGTGTCACTCTTGTATATTTCTGTATATATTGTAAATACTGTAAATTCTGTATATATTTCCCTGTGTTCCCTAAACTGCCTTGTAAATATATAGCACATTCCTCTTGCTAATCCAGCTGTGTTTTTTTCCCCTTTCAATTTTCTTCCCTTTATTTACAGGGGGGGGAGAAGGCCCGGCCTTTCCCCAGCCCTACGACATTTTTTCTTGGCTTCCCAACGTGCGGGCAATAATTAGCTTGATTTATTGCTTTATTGGTTTATTGGTTTAGTGTTTTATAGCCGGATTAGCAAACATGAAAGTACTGTAGTTTTTAGAGCTCTTATTTTTTTCAATTTTTGGGGGTCTGTTTTACAGATATTGTTTGGGTTTGATTTTGGATTACCTGGGTAAATATTTGGTGCAGACAATTTATCTGTGGTTTATGTATAGAGTTAGATTATGGTATGGAAAATGTGTTGATTTCTTATGGCTGGCGAGATACAGAAATGTAACCTCTAGCACTCTCCCAATTGAGATAAAAGATACCCAATTGAGATAAAAGATACCAGCGGAGGAAAGAATAACTTTAAGTGATGGCTGGGATCCAAAGGTGATTTATGTGATGTGTATAAATCGGCTGCTGGTGATGGTGATTGCATATTTACTGTTTTCCTTGCGTCGGGAGAGGAAGATATCGAGAGCGTGTTTTGTTATTAAAACTAGATCAAAGAGAAAACACCGTGGCTCTGGGTCAGTCCCAGAGACATCTAGTGATGAGGAGTGTGGATAATCTGTGTCATTTAAAAAGGGGGCTAAAAATTTAATTGGTAAAGCAGCCCAGAACGACTTTGCTGCTGATTCTGGCAGGCTGCCAAGGGCGGCGGCTGGTATCAACATGGCGCATGCTCCTTCTCCTCCTCCTTCTTCTCCGTCGGCCATTAACAGAGCAACGTCATTTCCGCCCACTCCCTCGGTGGGACCGGAAGCCACTGCCCCAGCAGCTGATTTATCTCAGGACCTGTCAGCTTCTATTAAGGTGGCTGTAAATTCAAACACAGCTCCAGTTAAGGTGGCTGTTCTAAAGACTAGAAGTGGAAAGACCAAAGCTGATCCAGGAGCTAATGGAGGAAAAATGCAGGAGACTGATCCTGGTGAGGGGCCCTCTACTAGGAAAGATCCTGCTGAGAAGGAAGAAAAGATTTGTTTTAAAGATCTAGCTAACCTAGTGAGAGCAAAACAGGATAGAGATGCAGCTAGGAAAGGAGCTGGCAAAGGTGGTTTTCAGCTTAAAGAGATCCTTGAGAAAATGGCAACAGGATTATTAGGACAACAAGTTGAGGGAGAGGAGCAAGAGGATGACATTACTGACTGTTCATTACCCCGTGAAGAATTACGAAATGTCCGTAAAGATTATACCAGGGCAGATAAGGACCCAGTTCTAGCTTGGCTTAGTAGGTGTTATGATGCAGGTGCTCCAGCTCTAAAAGTTGGAGATAAGTCAGCAGCTCAGTTAGGATCCCTCTCGAAGGATAATGGAATAGATAGACATCTAGCCAAGATTCTCGGTAAGGTTAAACTGTGGGTACGCCTTTTATTTGCAGTTGCCCTGAGATACCCTTCCCGAGATGATCTCCCATGGAATCCTAAACCCTGGGCTACCATAGATGAGGGAATTAAGCACCTGAGAGAGTTTGCTGTTAGAGAGATACTCTATGGTGAACATGAAACTCTGAATCCTGATGACATACACAGAACTGTGAAGATAAACGAAGTGCATACAAATAAATTAAAATGTGCCAGAGAACAGGTCCAGGCACTGGAACTTCATTGTCCATGTGAGTGAATTGCCAGGATAGGATCTAACATGATTTCAGCTAGGCTAATCAACACTCTGTCAAATAGCTTCTAGATATGACTTGCCTATTTTAATAGTTTACTAGCACAGAGACAGCCTAATCCATGTCTGAACAGAACTTCACTGGAAGTTAGTGGGTCTTTAGCAAAAGGCAATTATAGGACTATATTGGAAACTCTTGAGTAATAGGCTGAATAATACTGAATCATAGAATCATAGAATCAGTAAGGTTGGAAAAGACCTCAAAGATCATCAGGTCCAACCTGTCACCCAAAACCTCATGTCTACTAAGCCATGGCACCAAGTGCCATGTCCAGTCCCCTCGTGAACACCTACAGGGATGGTGGCGACTCCACCTCCCTGGGCAGCACATTCCAATGGCCAACAACTCTCTCTGTGAAGAACTTTCTCCTCACCTTAAGCCTAAACTTCCCCTGGTGCAGCTTGAGACTGTGTCCTCTTGTTCTGGTGCTGGTTGCCTGGGAGAAGAGACCAGCCCCCTCCTGGCTACAACCTCCCTTCAGGTAGTTGTAGACAGCAAGAAGGTCTCCCCTGAGCCTCCTCTTCTCCAGGCTAAGCAACCCCAGCTCCCTCAGCCTCTCCTCACAGGGCACGTGCTCGAGGCCTCTCCCCAGCCTCGTTGCCCTTCTCTGGACACGTTCAAGAGTCTCAATGTCCTTCTTAAACTGAGGGGCCCAGAACTGGGCACAGTACTCAAGATGTGACCTAATCAGTGCTGAGTACAGGGGCACAATGACTTCCCTGCTCCTGCTGGCCACACCATTCCTGATGCAGGCCAGGACTGGGGATCTGTGTAGCAACTTCTGACTATCTGTCCATATATTATGCTTTTTCACAGCTAGAGAGCATCTGTGAAGTATTATTTCTATCTAAATCCAGAGAATCCAAGAAAGCTGGGCCTGGACTAGGCACTGTACCTGTCTAAAGCAGACTTCACCTGAAACGAAAATTGTATGGCAAGACCTCCAGGGTATGTGTAGCTGAGCTAGTTCTGTTCAGCAGGGAGGAAAGCATATTGCAGATCTCTCTTAGGCTTAGTTTGACAAGTGGTAGAGAACTTTTGCAGTTCAGGGTGGGGAAACTTGTAGTATTTTGTGAAGTCTCCCTTTGTTTGGTTACAAAGTTACATTCATGAAAATGCTGACAACTTGAATATCAGTAAACCAGGAAAGAAATAATATATTCTTTACCAACTGGCTTTCTGTTGAAACCCTGAGGATCAAGAAGATCAAGGACATGACATAAAGACATCCATGTCCTCCCAATTCTGCTTTTCCAAGTGTCTGAATACTGTTATATTACTGTGAATTCCATGCATATAGACCTCTCCTATATGTGATGCAGAGGGACATGGTTTAGTGGTAATCTGGCAGTGCTAGGTTAATGAACTTCATCTCAGAGGTCTCTCCCAGACAAAACAATTCTATGATCCTGTGAAGGATTAAGACTGCAAATATTGACTGTTTTGGAGTGAAACATTTAATTGTCACCACAAGGAAGCCAAAATTAACTTCTCATAGCCAGTTCAGTGCTCACTGATAATCCTTCCATGTCTTTGTAACAACAGGTTTTATCTTGCTTACTGTAAGCCTTTGTGTCTGGAATGACAATGAGCTTGGAAAAGTAATTTGTTCTTTCTGTTGGCAAGTTACAGGAAGAGACCTTTTGGGTTTTTTTTTAATTCCATGAGGTCAAAGTATTTCTGATTTTCCTGAACTACTCAGTCCAATTTGTAGGTGATATTTAAAGTTTGTGTTTTGAGAATTAAAAATGTTCAGTGGAAATCTCCAAAATACGATTATTGTACTTTTTTAGAGGCTCTTTATACTTGTGTGTTTCTACTTTCTTCCTAAACTGAATGAATATTTTGTGAAAGTCCTTTGAAATGTGTTTGTTTGGGGGTTTGGTTTGGTTATTACTGTTTAGTAGATCTAAGCAGGGGGCAGGGAATACTGGAAAAATGATAAAACAAAGTATGACTGACAAGAAAATGAATTATTGTGTCTGGCTAAGACCTTTGAAACCAAACTATTGGAGGCATTGGAAGACAACTTGAGAACTCCGAAAATATTACTTTAATTCAAGCCCATCTCACCTCTAAAAGTTTAAGTTTTAATTTCAATATATTGAAGGCATCACCATTTGAAATAACTACTGCATACATCATGTATGTCTTCACTCTTTAAATGAAGGCAGCTCTCAGGACTAGGGCAGGGTTGGTTTGTTTGATCTTGCAGGATGTTTGATAATTTTTCTGGCTGTTCACTCATCTCAGATGGCTGTAGATCATGTTAGTAATACAGGCCCTAGCTAATGAGATTGAAACCTTTTATGGTTTTGGTCATATCACTCCCACTGTGGAACCTCCCAACAATTTCCTTCCTAAAGGCCCTTTCTTGACTTGTGTGTCACAGGACATTCAATCTTTCTGAATGCTAGCAGTTGACTTCATGGCACCTCTTGCTCCAACTGCAGGTAGCCCTCATCTTCCCTTCTTATTGACTGTTGATAGATGTTTGTTGCCAGCTGGGGTTAGTACTATGCTATGCCTCCCTGCTAATCAAAAACAGTGCTTACAGAGAATTCCTGAGGCAATGTCATGGTCTTAATTTGACCTGGTTTATTCCTCACCATATTCTGGAAGTAAAATCATGCACATACTGAGAAAATCTCTTGGCTTTCTCCCTGGAATGTATTTTGTGAACAGAAACCTGCATTTTGAGTTCAGGTGATTGAATATCTTTCCACCATTGCTGGTGGAAATGGTGTTGGGATACCAGTAAAAAGGACTGGGAAAATTCTGTTGTAGATCTGCATATTTTCTTTTATTTGGAGGCTGGAGAACTCTCTTCCAACTCTTCCAGGGGTCATATATACATATAAATACAACCCTTCCAGGTCATATATACAATCCAGATTATACAACACTGATAAACCTGTATTATGACTAGGAGTAGAATATTCTTTATGCTGGGAAAAGCACATTGGGATGAAAGAGACATAGAGTGGGATGTGCAGAATGTATTCTTTAGTTTGGAAACTGAGCAGTTTCTAGCCTCTGGGAGCCATCCTGCCACAATGGGAGTAACACCAGGCTGCTACTGCTTTACTGCATAGAAATAGTACCTGTGAGCACCAAGAGTGCCAGAATATTGCACTTTCATGTATGCTTTGTCTTCCTGAAGAGCAAAAATCTCAGTCTTCCTTTGGCTGTTATGCAAATGCTTTGTATAGATGTTCTGTCTTATGTCCTCTCACATGCTTGTGCAAGGATGTATAACTTAGTCTTAAGCCACTTCCGATAGCTGTAGCACTACTGTCTGCTTCCACAGACCAGAAGATTTCCCAGAGCCCAGCTGAAAAAAAAAGTTCTTTCATCTGGGAGTAGGTAGTTGTAGAGCTGTTTAACTAGAGTAAACCCCAAGCAGGCCAACTTTTCAGTTTCCATGGAAAAAGCAGATGTGGTTTTGCTAATTTTATGTCATGCCTCAAGTTTTCTAAGAAAAATAGAAGAAAATGGTCCATCGCATAGAGGAAGAGGCCTGTGTGAAAAAGAACCATCGTGGAGACCTAGTGGGAGCTGGAAGGCACTGTGGCTCCAAGTTTCCAAACTCTGAGGACAACTGTGATTTTATGGCTATAAAGAAGATGGAGACTCTCTTTTTACAAGGAGTCATGTGGAAAAGATGAGGAGTAATGAGTAAAAGTTGCAGCTAGGGAGATTATGATTATACACAAGAGGAAAATTGATCTCAAAAAATACAATCAGCCATTGAAATAATATCTTCAGGGAAGTGGTGGAGTCCCCAAGACTGGACATTAAGATTCATTTGGACAGGGTGCTGGGCCATCTTATCACACAGTCATGCAATGGTGGGGATTGTTGGAAGGGATATTTGGAGATCAACTAGTCCAACCCCTCTGCTAAAGCAGGGTCACTCAGAACAGGTTGCCATGATCAGGTCTAGGCAGATTTGGAATCTCTCCAGAGGAGACTCCACAAGCTCTCTGGGCAGCCTGTTTCAGTACTCTGTCATATTCATAGAATCATAGAGTCATAGAATGGTCCAGGCCAGAAGGAACCTCCAAGGGTCATCCAGTCCAACCTCTCTGAAGTCAGTAGGGACATCCCCAACTAGATCAGGCTGCCCAGGGTCTCGTTGAGCCTCACCTTGAATATCTCCAGGGAAGTGGCCTCAACCACCTCCCTGGGCAACCTGTTCCAGTGTTGCTCCACCCTCAGAGTGAAGAACTTCCTGATATCCAATCTAAATCTGCCCTTCTCTAGTTTGAAGCCATTGCCCCCTGTCCTATCACTGCAGACCTTTATAAACAGTCTCTCTCCATCCTTTCTGTAGGCCTCCTTCAGGTACTGGAAGGCTGCTATTGGGTTTCCCATGAGCCTCCTTTTCTTCAGGCTGAACACCCCCAGCGCCCTCAGCCTGTTCTCATAGCACAGTTGCTCCAATCCCATGATCATTTTTGTGGCCCTCCTCTGGATCCACTTCCCATCAGGAAATACTTTTTTTCCTTATGTTTATGTGGAAATTTCTGTGTTCCATCTTGTGCCCATTGCTCCCTGTCCTGTCACTGGGCACCACTGAAAACAGTCTGTCCCTATCCTATTACTATTAGCTATTGAGAAGACTTTCAGATTTCTCCAGGGTAAACAGCCCCAGGTCTCTTAGCCTATCCCTTGTCAGAGACATGCTCCAGTCCCCTCAGTGTCTTTGTAGCCTCCTCTGGACTCTCTCCAGCAGTTCCTTGTCTCTCTTGAACTGGGGATCCCAGAACTGAACACAGGACTCCAGATGTGGCCTCACCATTAGACTGAAATGCATCTCCAGATTTTATCCTGGGACTTGCAGACCATATTTTTGTGAAACAGAAAGTGTGAATTTACAGGTACAAGTTACACAGGCTGACTTTCATAAATCAGACTTCATCTTGAAGCAGAAGAGTAAGAAAAAACACTTGTTTTTATGCAAAGCATATATTTTATTACATTTTGACTTTTTTTTCCTTTCCATTCTAGATAAACATCATGTCAATGGAAACAGAATGGTAGAACCTTTCCCAGAGGGAACACAGATGGCTGTGTTTGGTAAGACACATAAAAGCTCTAAGCTCCATAGTGTTACTGCATGCCAAATTTCTTAATTTCACTGTTAGCCCGCAGAGGTTCAGAATTCATGCTGCTATTGCCATTTTTCAATCACTACAATCAGCTAAAGCCACTGATCATTTTGGGAGATGCCCATGCCTCAGGTGATGTATACTAGAAGTATTTTTCTGAGTTATGGCAGAATCAAAGAATGGTAGGGGTTGGAAGGGACCACCAGAGATCACCAAGTCTAATCCTCCTGCTAAAGCAAGTTTACCTATATCAGGTTGCCCAAGATCTCATCCAGGTAAGTTCTGAAAGTCTCCAGAGAAGAAGACTCCACAACCTCTCTGTGTAGCCTGTTCCAGTGCTCCACCCCTCTTTTCTTCTTTTAAGTGAAATTTATACAAACAGAAAATTCAAAGCCTTATTTTCTTCCATTAAAAGGAAGGAGAGCTGGTAAGGGCTCTCAACTTGCTGCCCTGAGGCAAGCCACGAATGATCCACCAGGACATTCTGTGGAAACCGAGGGGATTTGGCACAAGAGGAGGACAGGGCCAGCCCAGCTGAAGTGCTTCTATGTGAATGCGCGCAGCTTGGGCAACAAACAGGATGAGTTAAGGGCCACTGTGCTGCTGGAATGCCACGACATAGTGGCTGTTACTGAAACTTGGTGGGATGAATCCCATGACTGGAATGTAGGGATAGATGGGTATAAACTCTTTAGGAAGGATAGGCAGGGAAGGAGAGGAGGAGGTGTTGCCCTCTATGTCAATAGCCAGTTGGAATCAATGGAACTCCACCTGGGGAGGGATGATGAGCTAGTTGAGAGCATATGGGTTAAAATTAAAGGCAGGACAGGGGAAGGAGATATTACTGTGGGGGTCTCCTACAGGCCACCTGACCAGCAGATCCAAGCAGATGAGGCCCTCCATAGGCAAATAGAAGCGGCTTCCAGGTCACAAGCCCTGGTCCTCATGGGTGATTTCAACCACCCGGATATCTGCTGGAGGGACAACACAGCAAGGCACCAGAAATCCAGGATGTTCCTGGACTGCATAGAAGACAACTTCCTCCTCCAAATGGTAGAGGAACCAACAAGAAAAGGTGCTATGCTGGACCTTGTTCTCACCAACAGGGAAGGGCTGGTAAGCAATGTGAGGCTCAGAGACGGCCTTGGCTGCAGTGACCATGAAGCAGTTGAATTTAATATCCTCAGGGCAATCAGGAGGAAGTATTCCAAGCTTACGACCCTAGACTTTAGGCGTGCAGATTTTGATCGCTTCAAGGATCTGATAGCCAAAGTGTCGTGGGACAAAGCCCTGGAGGGAAGAGGGACCCAGGACAGCTGGTCAGTATTCAAGGACCACCTCCTCTGTGTCCAGCAGCTCTGTGTACCAACAAAGAGAAAAGCAGGTAAGAAAGCTAGGAGGCCTGCCTGGATGGGCAAGGAGCTACTGGACACACTATTACTTAAAAGGAAACTCTACAGGCAGTGGAGAGAAGGACAGGTAGAACAGGGGGTATATAAGGAAGATGCCCGAGCAGCAAGAGTCCTGGTTAGGAAAGCCAAAGCAGAGTTTGAATTGAATCTAGCCAGGGAGATTAAAGGGAACACTAAGAACTTTTACAGGTATATTAATGGGAAGAAGAAGACTAGGGAAGGTGTGGGCCCCCTCAGAAAGGAAAATGGTGACATGGTCACAAGTGATGAGGAAAAGGCTAAGGTACTTAATAACTTCTTTACCTCAGTCTTCACTGCAAGGGCCTCTAGCCACACTCCTGATGTTGTGGAAGACAATGCCAGGGACGGGGAGGAAGAACTGCCCACTGTAAGTGCAGATCAGGTTTGTGATCACCTGAAGAACCTGAAAGTGTTCAAGTCCATGGGACCTGACGGGATGCACCCACGGGTACTGAGAGAACTGGCAGATGAGGTTGCTAAACCCCTCTCTATTATATTTCAAAAGTCATGGCAATCTGGTGAAGTCCCCACAGACTGGAAAAGGGGAAACATTGCCCCCATCTTCTAAAAGGGCAAGAAGGAGGAACCAGGGAACTACAGGCCAGTCAGTCTCACCTCTGTGCCTGGAAAGATCATGGAGCAGATCCTCCTGGAGTCACTACTCGCTCAAAAGAATAGTGAAGAGGTGATTGGGAACAGTCAGCATGGCTTTGCCAAGGGCAGGTCCTGCCTGACCAACCTGGTTGCCTTCTATGAGCAGGTGACAAAATTAATAGATGAGGGGCGAGCAACTGATGTCATTTACCTGGACCTGAGCAAAGCCTTCAACACTGTCCCGCACCACATCCTGGTCTCCAAACTGGTGACACATGGGTTTGATGGGTGGACCACTAGATGGATAAGGAACTGGCTTGATGGCCGCACCCAAAGAGTGGCTGTCAATGGGTCCATGTCCCAGGGGAGGCCAGTGACAAGCGGAGTCCCTCAGGGATCAGTCCTGGGACCTGTCTTGTTCAACATCTTTGTGGGTGACATGGACAGTGGCATTGAGTGCACCCTCAGCAAGTTTGCTGATGACACCAAGCTGTGTGGTGCAGCAGACACGCTGGAGGGAAGGGAGGCCATCCAGAGGGACCTGGACAGGCTGGAGAGGTGGGCACAAGCCAACCTCATGAAGTTCAATAAGAGCAAGTGCAGGGTCCTGCATCTGGGTCGAGGCAATCCCAGGCACAAATACAGGCTGGGCAGTGACTGGCTGGAAAGCAGCCCTGAGGAGAGAGACTTGGGGGTGCTGGTGGACAAAAAGCTCAACATGAGCTCTCAATGTGCACTTGCAGCCCGCAAAGCCAATCAGATCCTGGGCTGCATCAGGAGAAGTGTGGCCAGCAGGTCGAGGGAGGTGATCCTCCCCCTCTACTCAGCTCTGGTGAGACCCCACCTGGAGTACTGTGTCCAGTTCTGGAGCCCCTATTACAAGAGGGATGTGGAGGTGCTGGAACGTGTCCAGAGAAGGGCCACAAGGATGATCAGAGGGCTGGAGCACCTCTCCTATGAGGGCAGACTGAAGGAGTTGGGGCTGTTCAGTCTGCTGAGCAGAAGGCTCCGAGGTGACCTAATTGTGGCCTTCCAGTATCTGAAGGGGGCCTACAGGAAGGCTGGGGAAGGACTTCTCAGGATCTCAGGTAGTGATAGGTCTAGGGGGAATGGAATGAAGCTGGAGGTGGGGAAATTCAGGCTGGATGTGAGGAGGAGGTTCTTCACCATGAGAGTGGTGAGACCCTGGAATGGGTTGTCCAGGGAGGTGGTCGAGGCCCCGTCCCTGGGGGTGTTTGAGAACAGGCTGGATGAGGCTCTGGCCAGCCTGATCTAGTGTAGGGTGTCCCTGCCAATGGCAAGGGCGTTGGAACTAGATGATCCTTGTGGTCCCTTCCAACCCTGAATGAAACTATGAAACTATGAAAAATCCCCTAAATATAGGCTTTTTGTGCATAACAATTCCTGTAAGATTATTCAGGAGTTTAAACAACATTCTGAAGATGATCTGTGATCTATGAATCTATGATTCTGTGATAGGACAAAGAGCAACTGGAATCCAGGCAGCTCCACCTTAACAGGAAGAGAAGCTTCTTGAACTGTGAGGGTGCTGGAGCCCTGGATCAGGCTGCCCAGAGAGGTTGTGGAGTCTCCTTCTCTGGAGACTTTCATGACCCACCTGATTGCATTCCTGTGCAGTTTGCCCTAGATGCTTCTGCTTTGTCAGTGGGGCTGGACTCAATGATCTCTGGAGATCCCTTCCAACCCCCAATATTTTGTGATTCTACAGTTCTCCAGACTTTAAGTCATGCAAGGAACTCAAACTTTTGGATCTATTTTACTTGCAGAGTTGTAACCATTTACTTGCCCCAAACCTAGCCTGCTCATTTGTACTTTGCAAGCAGTTCCTGCTGGGTACCAACAGAGCTGGAAAGGTGGCCAGTGGTAAAGGAGGAAAGCCTTTGGAATTTACTAGAGAAGAAAAAGTGGATTTTTGCAACAATTATTCTTAAAACTTATTGTTATGGAGAATGAGAAATTTCCTGAACATGTTTTGAACCACAAGACTGGATTGCTTTGAAAGGATATCATTCTCTATTCAATTCTACAGCATGGTCTAAAATTGTCTTAGGAAATCTATGATATCCTAGTAAACGTTTCTCTATCTGGGATGTTGAAGTAAATATTAAATTACAACTTGATACACTTGCTTGAAACACCTTGATACATATGTTGTGATGGAGTTCTAAATCATTATGAGGGCAGGTCAGGTATATAAAGCAGTCCTCATTATTTCTAATAACATAAACTTTGGCAATCACAAGTCAATGTGTAACAAGAAATCTGTAAAACTGGAGGATGTACCCTGGAAAGCAGTGATTCTGAGAAGCAGTGCTCTCTAAATGCTCAGTATGATGTAAGGAAAAGAATAAATGTGGCCTTCAGATATGAAATCATGGGGACAGAGAGTTCTTCTAACTCAGTATTTGCTTTTCTGATGGAATCACCTTGTTTGTAGATTTTGGGAATGTGAAACAATTCATGGAGTGGTGGAATGAGAGACTGATAATTCTTTTGCAGCTAATGGCAAATGATTCTACATTGCCTTTCAAGTTTTAAGGCTAAGATGGATGTAGAGGTTCTTCTTTGAATTTCTTACAGCAGGCAGGGTCAGAGAGTTTTGGTACAATCCGATACTGATGCAGTCTTCACTGTTTACATTTTTTTAAAGTTTGGCCTTGATCACAGAATCATAGAATCAATAAGGTTGGAAAAGGCCTGAAAGATCATCAAGTCCAACCTGTCACCCAAGACCTCATGACTACTAAATTATGGCACCAATTTCCTGTGTGAAGGTTTTCCAGTGGGTGTGGTGGGTGCTGGGGTGAGTGCTTCTGTTGGTTATATTGGGGTGCATTAAGAAGAGTGTGTTCAGCAGGTTGAGACATTCTCCTTCCCCTCTACTCTGCCCTAGTGAGGCCACATCTGGAGTGGTGGGTACAGTTCTGGGCTCCCGAGTTCAAAAGAGACAGGGAACTACTGGAGAGAGGCCAGTGGAGGCTACAAAGATGATGAGGGGATTGGAACATCTGTCTTATGAGGAAAGACTGAGTGAATTGTGGCTGTTTAGGCTGGAGAAAAGAAGGCTGAGAGCAGATCTTCTCAATGCTCAGATCTTCTCAATGCTCATCAACAGCTAAAGGGCTAGACTTGTTTCAGTGGTGCTCAGTGACAGGACAAGGTACAACCACACAAACAGAAATACAGGAGGTTCCATATGAACATGACTAAAAGTTTCTTTCCTGTGATTCTCCGGAGTGATTCCAAACCCACCTGTATGTGATCCTGAGCAACCTGCTCTAGGTGACCCTGCTTTATCAGCAGTGTTGGACTAGATCTCCAGAGGTCCCTTCCAACCCCCACCATTCTGTGCTTCTCTGATTCTTTGATATCACTGTTGACTATCCATGTGAAATTTAATAGAAATTAGCAGCTTTCCTACAGAATTTAATTGAAAAGGTGCAAAATCTTATTAAACATCTGACTTTGAGCCATTCTTAAGGACCTCTGTCATATTTGGTGGTGGTTGTTTTTTATTTTAACTGCCCTAGATTTTGCACAAGATTGTGACTGCAAATGTTGGGCTAGGTGGTGAAAACTCATGCTGCTGCCATCTGTGCTGTGAATAAATGGAAAACCTACATGTTCTTACGTTTACTATTAGACCTCATATATAATAGTATACAAACATGACTCTGATGATAATTGTTGGCATTTGTTGGCATTGGCAAGTTATATTTTGTATAGAAAAATGAAGCTATAGTTAATTTTTTTCTGCCACCAAAGGTGGTATGTTTGCTGGCCCTATGTGAATAGGAATGAAATTAAAAACCCAAGAGCTGAATAGATTATCATAGAATCATAGAATGTTTTGGGTTGGAAGGAACCTTTAAAGGTCATCAAGTCCAACTCCTCAGTAACCTGTTAGTAATTCTCTGATTTTGACTCATCTCCATCTATGTATATTCATTTAGCAGATTTAAAAAAAAATAATTATTTATTGTTTTAGGAATCTCTAAGCTAGGAGGAAGAAACTGAGCTGGTCAAAGACTTTATGATTCTACCATAGAAACAGAAATTTTCTCACAGCCCTTCTCCAGAATTGACCTTTAATCTTTTGACCGAGATAGCTGAGGGACAAGTCTAGAAGACATGTAGTTACTAAGAAGTAATCCTTCATCAAGAAAGATTTACAAAAGGTGGTAAATACCATCTTACTAAATGATCTTATTAAAAAGATGGTAAATACCATATGATTTTGTAGATATAGCTTGCTTGCAGTATCAGTGCTTAAAAAATATCTGAAGGGTAGGTGTCAATAGGATGGGGCCATTCTTTTCAGTAGTGCCCAGTGACAGTATCACAGTATCACAGTATAACTAAGGTTGGAAGAGACCTCAAGGATCATCAATTCCAACCTATCAACACAGACCCCATGACTAGACCATAGCACCAAGTGCCACGTCCACTCCCCTCTTGAACGCCTCCAGGGACGGTGACTCCACCACCTCCCTGGGCAGCCCATTCCAATGATGAACAACTCGCTCGGTGAAGAACTTTCTCCTCACCTCGAGTCTAAACCTCCCCTAGCGCAGCTTGAGACTGTGTCCCCTTGTTCTGGTGCTGGTTGCCTGGGAGAAGAGACCAACCCCTTCCTGGCTACAACCACCCTTCAGGTAGTTGTAGAGGGCAATGAGGTCACCCCTGAGCCTCCCCTTCCCCAGGCTAAACAATCCCAGCTCCCTCAGCCTCTCCTCATAGGGCTTGTGTTCAAGGCCTCTCACCAGCCTTGTTGCCCTTCTCTGGACACGTTCAAGTGTTTCGATGTCCTTCTTAAACTGAGGGGCCCAGAACTGGACACAGGACTCAGGGTGTGGCCTAACCAATGCAGAGTACAGGGGCACAATGACCTCCCTGCTCCTGCTGGCCACACTATTCCTAATACAGGCCAGGATGCCATTGGCCTTCTTGGCCACCTGGGCACACTGCTGGCTCATGTTCAGGTGGCTGTCGATCAGCACCCCCAGGTCCCTCTCTGTTTGGGAGCTCTCCAGCCACTCTGACCCCAGCCTGTAGCTCTGCATGGGATTGCTGTGACCAAAGTGCAGCACTTGGCACTTGGACTTGTTAAATGCCATCCCATTGGATTCTGCCCATCTGTCCAGTCGGTTGAGGTCCCTCTGCAGAGCCTTTCTACCCTCTAACTGACTAACATGTGCTCCTAACTTGGTGTCATCTGCAAACTTGCTGATGACTGACTCAATCCCCTCATCCAGATCATCAATGAAGATGTTGAAGAGGACGGGGCCCAGCACTGATCCCTGGGGGACGCCACTGGTGACTGGCTGCCAGCTGGATGTGGCACCATTCACCACCACTCTCTGGGCTCGGCCCTCCAGCCAGTTCCTAAGCCAGCACAGAGTGTTGCGGTCCAAGCCACGAGCTGACAGCTTAGCCAGCAGTTTACTGTGGGGGACGGTGTCAAAGGCCTTGCTGAAGTCCAGGTAGACCACATCCACAGGCCTCCCCACGTCCACCCGATGGGTCACCTGATCATAGGAGGAGGTCAGGTTGGAGAGGCAGGACCTGCCCTTCCTAAATCCATGTTGGCTGGACCTGAGCCCTTGGCCATCCTTCAGGTGCGCACTGATTGCCGCCAGGATAATCTGCTCCATCACTTTCCCTGGCACTGAGGTCAGGCTGACTGGCCTGGAGTTTCCAGGTTCCTCCATCCGACCCTTCTTGTGGATGGGGACCACATTGGCCAGTTTCCAGTCATCTGGGACCTCTCCAGTGAGCCAGGACTGGAGGAAAATGATGGAGAGTGGCTTGGCCAGCTCATCTGCCAGCTCTCTCAGCACCCTAGGATGGATCCCATCCGGTCCCATGGACTTGTGAGTGTCCAAGTGGCTCAGCAGGTCCCGAACTAATTCCTCATGGATTACCGGGGCACTACACTGCTCTTCAACCCCGTCACCCAGCTCAGGAGGCCACTCCTCCTGAACTCCTGCCTTGCTGTTAAAAATTGAGGGAAAGAATGTGTTCAGGACCTCAGCCTTTTCCTCGTCTTCAGTCACCATGTTCCCCTCCAGGTCCAATAAGGAGTGGGGGTTTTTCTTGCCCTTCTTCTTATTGTTAATATATTTGCAAAAATGCTTTTTATTGTCTTTGACCGAGGTGGCCAGCTTTAATTCCAAGTGGGCCTTTGCCTCCCTAATTTTATTCCTACATTATCTAACAACTTCCTTGAACATACCTCAAGAAGCCTTCCCCTCCTTCCAAAGGTGATACAGCCTCAGGACAAGGGGCAGCAGGCACAAACTAGAACACAGAAAGTTCCACCTAAACATGAGGAATTAATTCTTTCCTGTGAGGGTGATAGAGCACTGGCACAGGCTGCACAGAGAGGTTGTGAAGTCGTCTTCTCTTCAGAGAGACCTGGCTATGATCCTGTGCAACTTGCTCTAGATGATCCTGCTTTAGCAGCAGATGATCTCTAGAGGTCCCTTCTGACCCGCACCATTCTTTGATTATGTAATCCTGTGATTTTTCCTAGTGCTTGAATATTTTCAGATTCATCATGGAAAATAACAGGATAAAATGTACTGTAGGGTTGTAAAGACCAACGCTTTCATCTGCTCACAAAGTGCAGTTAGGTTGTGCTAGGTGCCTCCAGCTGCAAAACCTCCTTCAAGATGCTCTTACTAATGCTGTGTTATTTACTTTATGATATGACTTCTTGTTTTGATCAAGGTACACGGTGACTGTACACAGGTCATTGTTCCTGCACCTTCTCCATTTCTCCATCTCTTTCCCTTTTTGCTTCTGAAAACAAAAGTAACATGGACTTCAAGTACATCAGGCACTAGTTTATGTTAATTGAGCTTTCTGGAGGTAATGAAGAATTCAGCTTTGTGTGCTTTTCCACTTAGAGCATACCTTGTACATTAGTGAAGATCCAGAGATTTTTTAAGAGTAAATCAGACTGCAGGTTTTGAATCAACATCATTCACCTTAAAACAGGCATTTAATTATGTTTTGGGGACTTTCCCACTGAAATGAGTGGAAGAGACATAGTTAATTTGGGTTTGGGGATAAAGCTCAGCGGTTTCCAGCAGCAGGAATTGTCTCAAACATATGTTTTATTTCCTATGCAAAAAGTCAGCGAGAGCACCTAGATTACTTCAACAACGCAAAAGCCTTGCACAGAAGCAATTTCTTGCCAGTGATAAATAGGAATAAATCAGTGTGTTCGGCGGGCAGCCCTCTCCGGACAGCACCAAGACCAGCAGCCGCCGGGGACCAGCCACTGCTCTCCTTCTCGGGCTGCGAGAATCGCCAGCACCACGGAGATTCACTGCGAGGCAGGAGGAGGCATTTTTTCACGTGGTAGATGCGTGATCCCAGCGGCAGGAGCGGCTTAATTTAAAAGGGTTTGTGGCGGCTCACGGGGGTTCTGTTTGGCAGGCAGCCAGTATTCTCTTGTACTCTCTCGTGCTCTCACGCGCTGCCGCACTTCTTATAATTTTTTTTTATTTTGTGTCTGCAGTTGGTGCTGTGGCCAGGGACAGCCATGGTTGTAACTCGCAGCAAAAACTCCCTAAAAAAAACAGTGTCGACGCAGACTGAGGTAGAACACAAGCAGGTAGCTGTCCCGGTATCTGGCTGTAGAGAGTGCTGGAGCCTGGCTCTTGAGAAGCAGGGTAGTGGGGGCAAGTCTTGCATACGGTGTGAGCAGATTGACTATCTGCTTAATCTGGTGGCCAGACTGAAAGATGAGGTTGCTAGCCTTAGAAATGCAAGGGAATGAAGGAAAGAGATGAACCAGAGGAGGAAGGAGATGAACCAGAGGAGAAATGAGATGAACCAGAGGAGGAAAGAGATGAATCAGAGTAAGCAGGCTCTGCAGGCTCCCCCAACAGAGGCTGGTTATCCAAAAAGCAGAGGGGAATGGGCACAGATTCCACTCAAAAGACATAAAATAAAACCTCCTTGCCTCCACTCACCTTACCTTAGTTGCAGCAGGGAATACCATAAGAAACAGGTCAGCAGCTATAGTTAACAAGTGGCTTAGAGGCTGGTGCAGTCAAAAGAATTTTGGGTTGTTTGATATTGGGAAACTTTCTACTTGTGGTGGTTTGGCTCTGGCCTGGAGGCCAGATACCCACCAAGCCGCTCTATCACTCCCCCTCTTAAGTGAACAGGGGAAGAAGGGAAAGAAAATATAACAGAAGCCGGGGATAAGATAGGAGCAATTTAATAACACTAATAAGCAAACAGCAAATAGACCGCGCGGAAGCAAAGAAAGAAGAGAGAGAGATGTTAATCTCTACTTCCCATCAGCAGGACGGTGGTCGGTCTCGGGAAGCAGGGCTCTCTAAGCTTGGTGGTTCCTTGGGAGGATAAACGCCATGGACGAATCCCCCCACACTTCCTTCTTTCACGTCCTTCTTATACCTGAGCTGACGTCAGATGGTATGGAATACCTCTTTGGCCAGTCTGAGTCAGCTGGCTCAGTTGTGTCCCCTCCCAAGATCCTGCCCACCCCTCCATGTACTCCTGGGGCAGGGAAATGTTGAAAGGACACAGCTCGGATACTGAATTCAGCCGTAGCCAAAACACTGCTGTGTTATCAACTGCTGCTGCAAAAAAACCACAGCACTAAAATGATGCTGTGAGGAGAATTAACTCCACCTCAGTTCAACCCAATACACTACTGCACCAGGCCAGCTGGCAACAGATGGAGTACATCTGTCCCAGAGGAGGGGAAAGGTCACAGTATATGAGAACGGCCTGTGTCCCAAAGGTAAAAAGATCCTGGGAAGGGAATTGGCAGGTCTCATAGACAGGGCTTTAAACTAGTTTCGAAGGGGGAAGGAGCTGAAACTAGTCCCCCAAGGCAGGAGTCTGTGGGCGATAAGCTAGAGTCAGAGGTGAAACCAGCAGCCCAGCTGCAGTGCATGTACACTAATGCATAAAGCATGGGTGTCGTAGGGTTGGAAGGGTAAGGCCAAAAAGCCTCCTCCCTCCCCCCTGTAAAGTAAAGGGAAGGAAAAATTGAAGGGAAAGGAAAAAAAAAACCTCACAGCTGAATTAGCAAAGCAGTGGAGCTGTATATTTACAAAGCAATACAGGATATGCAGGGAAATATACACAAATTTACAATATATACAAAGATATACAACAGAGTAGCACAGAAATGAGAGTTCCCCCCTCTGCTGAGGGGGTTCCCCACCCCCGCTCTCCCCCTCTCTCCCCTTTTTCCCCAGAGCGGGTTAGAAAGAGAGAGAAAGAGAAAAAAAAAAGTTAGAAGCAGTTTTGTGTTAATTGGAAAGCAGTTAATACAGGCCTGGTACCTTATCAGTTTCAAGGCCAAAGCCTTGGCCGAAAGCCCAGGAGCTGCAAGCTGCTGCCCGAAGGAGAAGCGGAAGAAAGACTGAAGATAAAATGCCGGAATGCCCAGGATACCCTCCTGCACTCCCAGTTCAGAAGGTGCTTCCTCCCACTCTACCGATGAAATTAGTTTAGATCCTTCCTTTAGTTTACGAACTTCCGTCCACCATATTCCCTTTCTTAAGGGGACAACGTCAACCGGTCACAGTCCACCCCTTCTAAAAAATTTCATTGGCCATTCATACTGTCCATCCAATCCAAAACGATATTTACATTTTGTGAGTAAAGTTCATAGTCCCTTCCGGCTATGCTCAGATGTAGATGATTCAAAAGTCCAAGAAAATGAGAAAATGAGAAAAATGGAAAACAGTTCATTTCTTCGCCGACGAAGCAAAGAAAAGGGAAACAGGGAATCTCAGGGTCTCTTAGTTGACTCAGGGCTCTCAGGGATCTCAGGGTTTGTGCACTGTAGATTCCTCGTTGATTCTTCCTTTGGACACGATGTAGCTGTACAACAGTTTGAAATTAACCTCTTTCAGCTAAAGTTAAATTTCTTTGTGGTATACACTGAATTTCACCATTCTCTTGCATTACCCAATAAGTGTGACCCGGACCTTCAGCTGAAACCACCCCTCGGACAGGTTTAGCCTCTCCTGAGGGTGAAAATACCCAAACAGTTTTACCTAACAGATTCTTTTCTCTAACAACAGGAACTCTATCACCTTCTACTTTCCGTAGCAAATCTGAATATGCAGGTCCAGCTTGGTTCACTGAACCTCTACTACTTACCAGCCAGGTTGCGTGTGCTAAATGTTTTTCCCAGTTTTTCAAAGATCCACCCCCCATGGCTTTAAGAGTGGTCTTCAACAAACCATTGTAGCGTTCAATATTCCCTGCAGCTGGTGCATAGTAGGGAATATGGAATATCCACTCAATACCGTGCTCTTTTGCCCAGTTCTTCACAAGGTTGTTCTTGAAATGAGTTCCGTTGTCTGACTCAATCCTCTCTGGAGTTCCATGTCTCCACAGGATTTGCCTCTCCAGACCAAGAATGGTGTTGTGTGCAGTTGCATGCGGAACTGGATAATTTTCCAACCATCCAGTGTTTGCCTCCACCATAGTAAGAACGTATTGCTTACCAGAACGGGAACGTGGTAGCGTGGTGTACTCAATCTGCCAGGCTTCACCATATTTGTACTTAGACCATCTGTCACCATACCACAAGGGCTTAAGTCATTTTGCCTGCTTAATAGCAGCACAAATGTCACAGTCATGGATGACTTGTGTGATAGCATCCATGGAAATGTCTATGGATCTGTCACGAGCCCATTGGCATGTTGCATCTCTGCCTTGATGTCCTGACGAATCATGAGCCCACCGAGCTAAGAATATCTCACGTCGGTGTTTCCAGTCGAGATCAAGATTAGAGTCCATGTCTACTTGAGAAACTCTTGCAGCTAGATCTGCCTGATGGTTGTGTTGCTGTTCCTCAGTAGCTTAGCTCTTAGGAATGTGAGCATCGATGTGTCTCACTTTCACTGGAATTCTCTCAATTTGATCAGCAATGTCCTGCCACAGGTTGGCTGCCCAAATGGGTTTTCCTTTCCTCTGCCAACCACTCTTCTTCCAGTTCTTTAGCCAACCCCATAGAGCATTGGCTACCATCCATGAGTCGGTGTAGAGATAAAGCTTTGGCCATCTCTCACGTTCAGCCACGTCGAGAGCTAGCTGGACAGCTTTTACCTCTGCGAACTGACTGGATTCTCCTTCTCCATCCTTCGCCTCTGCAACTCGGCGTGTTGGACTCCACACTGCAGACTTCCACCTTCGCTTGTTCCCAACAAGACGACAGGAACCGTCTGTGAACAAGGCATATTTCTTTTCATCATCAGAAAGGTCATTGTAAGGAGTTGCTTCCTCAGCACGAGTTACTTTCTCCTCCGAAGGTTTAGCAGAGTTGGTACCTTCAGGCCAACTTGAGATCACCTCCACTAGACCAGGCCTTTCAAGATTTCCCATTCGAGCTCTTTGTGTTATCAGAGCGATCCACTTAGACCATGTCTGTGGCATGATGTGGTGTGGATCCTTTGCCTTTGAACATCCAATTCAAAACTGGTAATCTCGGAGCTAAGAGAAGTTGTGATTCAGTTCCAATCACTTCAGAAGATGCTTTCACTCCTTCATAGGGAGCTAGAATTCCTTTCTCTGTTGGAGTATAATTAGCCTCTGAACCTCTGTAACCTCGACTCCAGAAACCAAGAGGTCGTCCACGTGTCTCACCTGGAGCTTTTTGCCACAAGTACCAGGTTGGACCATTGTCACTTGCAGCCGTGTACAAAATGTTCTTAATGTCTGGACCATCTCGGGCAGGTCCCGGACCCATTGCTTGAACTACCTCTTGCTATATCTGGTCAAAGGCTGATTGTTGTTCAGGTCCCCAGTGGAAATGGTTTCTCTTTCGAGTCACATCATACAGAGGTTTCACAATCTGACTGCATCCAGGAATGTGCAGTCTCCAAAATCCCACTATCCCCAAGAAACGTAGGGTCTCTTGCTTGTTTGTGGGATTTGCCATGGTAGAGACTCTATTTACCACATCCACTGGAATGTGTCGGCGTCCATCCTGCCACCGCACTCCCAGAAACTGAATCACTGTGGTAGGTCCTTTCACCTTGTCTCGCTTGATGGCAAAACCTGCATTCAGAAGAACGTCAATGATTTTGTTACCTTTCTCGAAGACTTCCTCAGCAGTTTTAGCCCAGACGATGATATCATCGATGAACTGGATGTGTTCTGGAGCACCACCTTTCTCCAGAGCATCGTGGATCACTGCATGACAGATGCTTGAGCTGTGGATCCAGCCCATTGGCAATCTGTTGAAAGTGTACTGGATTCCTCTCCAGGTGAAAGCAAACTGAGGCCTGCATTCCTCTGCTATGGGAATAGAGAAAAATGCATTAGCAATGTCTATGGTAGCATACCATTTGGCCTCTTTGGACTCCAGCTCATACTGTAGCTCCATCATGTCTGGTGCTGCTGCACTCATAGGTGGTGTCACTTCATTCAGGGCTCAGTAGTCTACCGTCAGACGCCAGTCTCCATTCTGCTTCCGCACAGGCCACACTGGACTGTTGAAAGGTGAATGAGTTTTCCTGACGACTTTCTGACTCTCCAACTGACGAATCAGATTCTGAATGGGCAACAAAGAGTCACGGTTGGTTCTGTATTGTCTGTGATGCACAGTCTGAGAAGCAACCGGCAATTTAATGTCCTGTATCTTATGTTGTCCCACAACTGCAGATTCACCAGAAAGCTCAGGTCTAGCAGACAGCTTCAATTTTTGTCCATCAATTTCTATAGAAGCTACTCCAAAGGCCCATTTGTAGCCTCTAGGGTCTTTGAAACGCCCTTCTCTCAGAAAATCAATTCCCAAAGTACAAGGTGCGTCAGGTCCGGTCACAACTGTATGCTTCCTCCATTGTTTGCCAGTTAAACTTATATTAACCTCCACCTTACTTAACTCTTGAGATCCACCAGTGACTCCCAGAATAGTTATAGACTCTGATCCCTTATAATTTGACCCCAGCGCGTGGCTGAGAGAGGAGGCAGCTTGAGCAGCGCAGCTCTGGGAGTTTGGCTTTTGGCTTTGATTCCCTTGCTTTTCAGGCGGTAAGGGGCTGGTGGCTTGGGACTTTCCAAAGAGAGGAGGAGGGGCAGCGGGCTCAGATTGCCTACCTGCCGGAGGGCAGTGACGTAGCTGGGGGAGGGGTTGCCGCGGAGACCGCGCGCAAACCAAGCAGACCCCAGCGCGTGGCTGAGAGAGGAGGCAGCTTGAGCAGCGCAGCTCTGGGAGTTTGGCTTTTGGCTTTGATTCCCTTGCTTTTCAGGCGGTAAGGGGCTGGTGGCTTGGGACTTTCCAAAGAGAGGAGGAGGGGCAGCGGGCTCGGATTGCCTACCTGCCGGAGGGCAGTGACGTAGCTGGGGGAGGGGTTGCCGCGGAGACCGCGCGCAAACCAAACAGACCCCAGCGCGTGGCTGAGAGAGGAGGCAGCTTGAGCAGCGCAGCTCTGGGAGTTTGGCTTTTGGCTTTGATTCCCTTGCTTTTCAGGCGGTAAGGGGCTGGTGGCTTGGGACTTTCCAAAGAGAGGAGGAGGGGCAGCGGGCTCAGATTGCCTACCTGCCGGAGGGCAGTGACGTAGCTGGGGGAGGGGTTGCCGCGGAGACCGCGCGCAAACCAAGCAGACCCCAGCGCGTGGCTGAGAGAGGAGGCAGCTTGAGCAGCGCAGCTCTGGGAGTTTGGCTTTTGGCTTTGATTCCCTTGCTTTTCAGGCGGTAAGGGGCTGGTGGCTTGGGACTTTCCAAAGAGAGGAGGAGGGGCAGCGGGCTCAGATTGCCTACCTGCCGGAGGGCAGTGACGTAGCTGGGGGAGGGGTTGCCGCGGAGACCGCGCGCAAACCAAGCAGACCCCAGCGCGTGGCTGAGAGAGGAGGCAGCTTGAGCAGCGCAGCTCTGGGAGTTTGGCTTTTGGCTTTGATTCCCTTGCTTTTCAGGCGGTAAGGGGCTGGTGGCTTGGGACTTTCCAAAGAGAGGAGGAGGGGCAGCGGACCAAACAGACCCCAGCGCGTGGCTGAGAGAGGAGGCAGCTTGAGCAGCGCAGCTCGGCTTCTCACTGACAGGGAGTGGAGAGGGTGGAGAGGGTGGTTACTGCAAGATGGTCACCACTAGAGCAAAGGCTAGCAGAAGGACAGTGGGCACCCAAACAGAGACCACACACAAGCATGCAGATGTTCAGGCAGGTGGCTGCAGTGAGTGCTGGAACCTGGCACTCGACATGGAGGCTGGAGGGAGCAGCTCCTGTTTCAGGTGTGAGCAGGTCAGTGACCTGATGAGCATGGTGGTCAAACTAAAAGAAGAGGTAGAAAGGCTAAGAGATAGAAGAGATGGCGAGCAGAAAATTGACGATTCCCATAATGTAATCTCTTCTAAACCAGAACAGGGGGTAATCTCTTCTAAACCAGAACAGGGGGTAACACTTAGGGTAACAGGAAGTTTGATACCTTCCCAGCAGCAAGCCTCTCAACCTCCCTGTAGTAACCCCCATGAGCAGGGCCAATGGGAACAGGTCTCTGCCCGACGGAAGAAACGCAAACAAAGGAAGTCTGCTCCTGTGAGCAGCACGCTGCCTCCAGTGCAGTTACAGAACAGGTATGAGGCTCTGCAGGGGGAACAGGTCATTGGTAAGGTCGAGGACCCAAGAAGGTCAGAAGCTGCACCAATGACAGGTTGCCTCATGCCAGCCATCAAAACTTACCCAGAAAAGAAACCTCGCAGAGTCATCGTCATAGGAGACTCCCTACTGAGGGGAACAGAGGGCCCAATATGCAGACCAGACCCATTTCATAGAGCGGTCAGCTGCCTCCCTGGTGCCCAAGTAAAAGATGTTGTAGATAGAATTCCCAACCTCGTGAGTCCTTCAGACTACTACCCACTGCTGGTCTTTCAGGTGGGCAGTGACGATGTAACAATGAGAGGCTCACAATCTATTAAGAAAGACTTCAGAACCTTAGGGCAAATGCTAAAGGGATCAGGGGCTCAAGTCGTGTTCTCGGCCATCCCTCTAACGTCAGCAATGGATGAGGACACACTGAGGAAGGGCCGACAGATCAATTCATGGCTCAGGGGCTGGTGCCATCGACAGGGCTTTGGGTTCCACAATCATGGATTGGTTTTCAAGGCACCTGAGCTGAAAACAACTCATGGGACACACTTGTCCCAGAGTGGGATAAGAATCCTGGGGCAGGAATTGGCAGGGCTCATTGATAGGGCTTTAAACTAGATTTGAAGGGGGAAGGGGTTAATAGTCTCCTGCTGGCTGGTGACAAACAGAGGGGCAGCTCACCAGCAGTAGAGAGAAGGAGAGCTGGTAAGGGCTCTCAACTTGCTACCCTGAGGCAAGCCACGAATGATCCACCAGGACATTCTGTGGAAACCGAGGGGATTTGTCACAAGAGGAGGACAGGGCCAGCCCAGCTGAAGTGCTTCTATGCTAATGCGCGCAGCTTGGGCAATAAACAGGATGAGTTAAGTGCCACTGTGCTGCTGGGATGCCACGACATAGTGGCTGTTACTGAAACTTGGTGGGATGAATCCCATGACTGGGATGTAGGCATAGATGGGTATAAACTCTTTAGGAAGGATAGGCAGGGAAGGAGAGGAGGAGGTGTTGCCCTCTATGTCAATAGCCAGTTGGAATCAGTGGAGCTCCAACTGGGGAGGGATGATAAGCTAGTTGAGAGTGTATGGGTCAAAATTAAAGGCAGGACAGGGGAAGAAGATATTACTGTGGGGGTCTCCTACAGGCCACCTGACCAGCAGATCCAAGCAGATGAGGCCCTCCATAGGCAAATAGAAGCAGCTTCCAGGTCACAAGCCCTGGTCCTCATGGGTGATTTCAACCACCCGGACATCTGCTGGAGGGACAACACAGCAAGGCACCAGCAATCCAGGATGTTCCTGGACTGCATAGAAGACAACTTCCTCCTCCAAATGGTGGAGGAACCAACAAGAAATGGTGCTATGCTGGACCTTGTTCTCACCAACAGGGAAGGGCTGGTAAGCAATGTGAGGCTCATAGACGGCCTTGGCTGCAGTGACCATGAAGCAGTTGAATTTAACATCCTCAGGGCAATCAGGAGGAAGTATTCCAAGCTCATGACCCTAGACTTTAGGCATGCAGATTTTGATCGCTTCAGGGATCTGCTAGCCAAAGTGTCATGGGACAAAGCCCTGGAGGGAAGAGGGACCCAGGACAGCTGGTCAGTATTCAAGGACCACCTCCTCTGTGTCCAGGAGCTCTGTGTACCAACAAAGAGAAAAGCAGGTAAGAATGCTAGGAGGCCTGCCTGGATGGGCAAGGAGCTACTGGACACACTATTACTTAAAAGGAAACTCTACAGGAAGTGGAGGGAAGGACAGGTAGAACAGGGGGAATACAAGGAAGCTGCCCGAGCAGCAAGAGTCCTGGTCAGGAAAGCCAAAGCAGAGTTTGAGTTGAATCTAGCCAGGGAGATTAAAGGGAATACTAAGAACTTTTACAGGTATATTAATGGGAAGAAGAAGACTAGGGAAGGTGTGGGCCCCCTCAGAAAAGAAAATGGTGACATGGTCACCTGTGATGAGGAAAAGGCTGAGGTACTTAACTTCTTTACCTCAGTCTTCACTGCAAGGGCCTCTAGCCACACTCCTGATGTTATGGAAGTCAAAGCCAGGGACAGGGAGGAAGAACTGCCCATTGTAAGTGCAGATCAGGTTCGTGATCATCTGAAGAACCTGAAAGTGTTCAAGTCCATGGGACCCGACGGGTTACACCCACGGGTGCTGAGAGAACTGGCAGATGAGGTTGCTAAACCCCTCTCTATTATATTTCAAAAGTCCTGGCAGTCTGGTGAAGTCCCCACAGACTGGAAAAGGGGAAACATTGCCCCCATCTTCAAAAAGGGCAAGAAGGAGGAACCAGGGAACTACAGGCCAGTCAGTCTCACCTCTGTGCCTGGAAAGATCATGGAACAGATCCTCCTGGAGTCACTACTCGCTCAAAAGAATAGTGAAGAGGTGATTGGGAACAGTCAGCATGGCTTTGCAAAGGGCAAATCCTGCCTGACCAACCTGGTGGCCTTCTATGAGCAGGTGACAAAATTAATAGATGAGGGGCGAGCAACTGATGTCGTTTACCTGGACCTGAGCAAAGCCTTTGACACTGTCCCACACCACATCCTGGTCTCCAAACTGGTGACACATGGGTTTGATTGGTGGACCACTAGATGGATAAGGAACTGGCTTGATGGCCGCACCCAAAGAGTGGCTGTCAATGGCTCCATGTCCCAGTGGAGGCCAGTGACAAGTGGAGTCCCTCAGGGATCAGTCCTGGGACCTGTCTTATTCAACATCTTTGTGGGTGACATGGACAGTGGCATTGAGTGCACCCTCAGCAAGTTTGCTGATGACACCAAGCTGTGTGGTGCAGCAGACACGCTGGAGGGAAGGGAGGCCATCCAGAGGGACCTTGACAGGCTGGAGAGGTGGGCACAGGCCAACCTCATGAAGTTCAATAAGAGCAAGTGCAGGGTCCTGCATCTGGGTCGAGGCAATCCCAGGCACAAATACAGGCTGGGCAGTGACTGGCTGGAAAGCAGCCCTGAGGAGAGAGACTTGGGGGTGCTGGTGGACAAAAAGCTCAACATGAGCTCTCAGTGTGCACTTGCAGCCCGCAAAGCCAATCAGATCCTGGGCTGCATCAGGAGAAGTGTGGCTAGCAGGTCGAGGGAGGTGATCCTCCCCCTCTACTCAGCCCTGGTGAGACCCCACCTGGAGTACTGTGTCCAGTTCTGGAGCCCCTATTACAAGAGGGATGTGGAGGTGCTGGAACGTGTCCAGAGAAGGGCCACGAGGATGATCAGAGGGCTGGAGCACCTCTCCTATGAGGACAGACTGAAGGAGTTGGGGCTATACAGTCTGCAGAAGAGAAGGCTCCGAGGTGACCTAATTGTTGCCTTCCAGTATCTGAAGGGGGCCTACAGGAAGGCAGGGGAAGGACTTCTCAGGATCTCAGGTAGTGATAGGACTAGGGGGAATGGAATGAAGCTGGAGGTGGGGAGATTCAGGCTGGATGTGAGGAGGAGGTTCTTCACCATGAGAGTGGTGAAACCCTGGAATGGGTTGTCCAGGGAGGTGGTCGAGGCCCCGTCCCTGGGGGTGTTTAAGAGCAGGCTGGATGAGGCTCTGTCCAGCCTGATCTAGTGTGGGGTGTCCCTGCCCATGGCAGGGGGGTTGGAACTAGATGATCCTTGTGGTCCCTTCCAACCCTGAATGAAACTATGAAACTATGAAACTATGATGGTATTATGGTGCACTGAGCTCCTGTGTTGACCAAGGCCCTGTACTTCCGAAATTGTGAAGTGCCAGGCCACTGGATGTACACATCCCAATAGATTCTATTATCTCTGTTATCCTTCTCCTCCCCCTGGCGGGAGGCAGGGCACCCCTAGTTATGGGGAACATGCGCACATGTGCATTGCACATAGTGTGCAGGGTTATAACTTTGCAAGTTATAACTGGAGCCACTGTTGGAGCTACTGGATTTGTTCTGGGGATCTGTGGAAGTAACAGCTACCCTTCTGGTATTGCTACCTCGGGTTCTGCCACTTTGCAATTCCCTCAGTCTCCTGAAAAAATTGGTTGGCCATCCCAGCGGTTCATGTTCTCACCAAACTGATCACGCAGAGCTATCCAAATAGTTCTACGTGATTGCCTTGGTGGTCTATTTTGGAATGACCTGTTCTGGAATGACCTCCTTGGAGGACGTGTATTCCTCACAGATGAAACTTGTATCCACCTGGAGGGAGAATTGAAACTATCCCTTTGTGCCAATTGGGATATGGAATTTCTAAATTCATCTTTTAACTCTCTTATGCAATTCTGTTTATCACCAGACATAGTTTTAATGGCCGAAACCAAAGAAACACGTGTCATGCTATCCTCCAATTGTCTCATTTGATCACTGAATTGGCCAACCGTGGGAGAAGCTCCACCATAATTTCTTGACACAATTCTGCTTGCCAGAATGTTTGCATAATTAGAAGTTTTGATGATCTTTTTAGCAGGACCAATACCCAGAGGAATGTCGTCAGGATTCAGAGTTTCATGTTCACCATAGAGTAGCTCTCTAACAGCAAATTCTCTCAAGCGCTTAATTCCCTCATCTATGGTAGTCCAGGGTTTAGGATTCCATGGAAGATCATCTCGGGAAGGGTATCTCAGGGCAACCGCCATTAAAAGGCGTATCCACAGATTAACCTTACCGAGAGCCCTGCCTAGATGTCTATCTATTCCATTATCCCTTGAGAGAGTTCCTAGCTGAGCTGCTGACTTGTCTCCAACTGTTAGAGCTGGAGCACCTGTATCATAACATCTACTAAGCCAAGCTAGAACTGGCTCCTTATCTGCCCTGGTGAAATCTTTACGGTCCTTTTTTCAATTCCTCACATAGTGACGAACACTCTAAAATATCATCTTCTTCCTCTCCCTGAACTTTTTGTCCAAATAATCCTGCTGTCATCTTCTCAAGGATCTCTTTAAGCTGAGAACCACCTTTGCCAGCTCCTTTCCTAGCTTCATCTCTATCCTGCTTTGATTTCACTAGGTTAGCTAGATCTTTAAAACAAACCTTCTCTTCCTCCTCAGCAGGATTTCTTAGAGTAGAGGGCCCCTCACCAGGATCAGTCTCCAGCTCTTCTTCTCCATCATATTTGGTCTTTGTACTTCTAGTCTTTAAAACAGTCACCTTAACTGGAGCTGTGTTTGAATTTACAGCCACCTAAATGGAAGCTGACAGGTTCTGAGACAAATCAGCTGCTGGGGCAGTGACTTCCGGTCCCACCGAGAGAGTGAGCGGAACTGACGTTGCTCTGTTAATGGCCAACGGAGAAGAAGAAGGAGGAGAAGGAGTAGGCGCCATGTTGATACCGGCCGATGCCCTTGGCAGCTTACCAGAATCAGCAGCAAAATCATTTAGAGCTGCTTTACCAATTAACTTTTCAGCTCTCTTTTTAACTGACAGAGATTCTGCACATTCCTCATCACTAGATGATTCTGGTACTGATCCAGAGCCATGGCGTTTTCTTTTTGATCTAGTTTTAATAACAAAACAAGCTTTGGATATCTTTCTCTCTCACCGCAAAGAGAACAGTAGATATGCAATTACCATCACCAGTAACAGATTTATACACATCACATAAATCACCTTTGGATCCCAGCCATCACCTAAAGTTGCTCTCTCCTCCGGCAGAATCCTAAAACCCTTTATCTCAATTGGGAGAGTGGTGGATGTAACATTTCTGTATCTCGCTGGCCATAATAAATCCACGCATTTTCCATACCATAATCTAACTCTATACATAACCCACATATAAATTGTCCGTACCAAATATTTACCCAGGTAATCTAAAATCAAACCCAAACAATACCTGTAAACCAGAGCCCCAAAAATTGAAAGGAATAATCGCTCCACAAACCACACCTTCATGTTTGCTAATTCAGCTAGAAAACACTAAATCAATCAAGTAATAAATTAAACTAATTATCTGCTGCACGTTGGATAAGCCAAGAAAAAAAAAAAATAGGGTTGGAAGGTGTGGCCGGTTGACGTTGCCCCCTTAAGAAAGGGAATATGGTGGACGGAAGTTGGTAAACGGAAGGAATAGTCTAAACTAATTTCATTGGATGAGTGGGAGGAAGCACTTCTGAGCTGGGACTATACTGGACATTTCCAGCACTTCTCAGTCAGTCTTGCTTCCGCCTCTTCTTCAGGCAACAGCTTTCCTGTGCTGGGCTTTCTGCCAAGGCCTCGGCCTTGAAAACCAGATAACAGGCCTGTATACTAACTCCCTTCCAATTAACACAAACTGCTTCTAACTTTTTTTTCCTTTCTTCTCTTTCTCTTTCTATCCCATTCTGGGGAAAGGGGGGGAAGAGAGGGGAGAGCGGCGGTGGGGGACCCCTCTCTGCCGAGGGGGGCACTCTCATTTCTGTGTTACTCTGTTGTATATCTTTGTATATATTGTAGATATTGTAAATTTGTAAATAATCCCCTGCAAACCCTACATCGCTTTGTAAATATAGCTCCACTGCTTTGCTAATTCAGATTGCGAGTTTTTTTTTCCTTTCCCTTCAATTTTTTTCCCTTTTACTTTACAAAGGGGGAAGGGAGGAGGCTTCTCGGCCTTACCTTCCATCCCACCACATTTTTTTTTTATTGGCGTACCCAACGTGCGGCAGATAATTAGTTTAATTTATTATTTGATTGATTTAGTGTTTTCCAGCTGAATTAGCAAACATGAAGGTATTGTGGTTTGTGGAGCGATTATTCTTTTCAATTTTGGGGGCTCTGATTTACAGATATTGTTTGGGTTTGATTTTGGATTACCTGGGCAAATATTTGGTGCGGACAATTTATATGTGGGTTATGTATAGAGTTAAACTATGGTATGGAAAATGTATTAATTTCCTATGGCCAGTGAGATACAGGAATGTTACCTCCACCACTCTCCCAATTGAGATAAAGAGTTTTAAGATTCCGCCTGAGGAGACAGTAACTTTAGGTGATGCCTGGGATCCAAAGGTGATTTATCTCATGTCTATAAATCTGTTGCTGGTGATGGTAATTGCATATTTACTGTTCTCTCTGCGGCGAGAGAGAAAGGTGTCCAGGGCGTGTTTTGTTATTAAAACTAGATCAAAAAGAAAACGCCGTGGCTCTCGATCAGTCCCAGAGTCATCTAGTGACGAGGACTGTGGAGAACCCGTGTCAGTTAAAAAGAAGGCTAAAAAGTTAATTGGTAAGGCAGCTCTAAATGACTTTGCTGATTCTGGCAAGCAGCCAAGGGCATCGGCTGGTATCAACATGGCACCTACTCCTTCTCCCACTCCTTCTCCTTCTTCTTCTTCTCCGTCGGCCATTAACGGAGCAACATCACTTCCACCCACTCCCTCGGTGGGACCGGAAGTCACTGCCCCAGCAGCTGATTTATCTCAGGACCTGTCAGCTTCCATTAAGGTGGCTGTAAATTCAAACACAGCTCCAGTTAAGGTGGCTCCTTTAAAGACTAGAGCTGCAAAGGCCCAAGATGGAGAAGAAGAGGTGGAGACTGATCCTGGTGAGGGGCCCTCTACTCTAAAAGATCCTGCTCAGGAGGAAGAGAAGGTTTGTTTTAAAGATTTAGCTAACCTAGTGCGATCAAAGCAGGATAGAGATGAAGCTAGGAAAGCAGCTGGCAAAGGTGGTTCTCAGCTTAAAGAGATCCTTAGGAGAATGACAGCAGGATTTTACGGGCAAAGAATTCAGGGAGATGAAGATGAAGATGATATTACGGACTGTTCGTCACCACGGGAAGAATTGAGAAATGTCCGTAAAGATTTCACCAGGGCAGATAAGGAGCCAGTTCTAGCTTGGCTCAGTAGGTGTTATGATACAGGTGCTTCAGCTCTAACAGTTGGAGACAAGTCAGCAGCTCAGTTAGGAACTCTCTCAAGGGACAATGGAATAGATAGACATCTAGGCGAAGCTCTCGGTAAGGTTAATCTGTGGATACGCCTCTTAATAGCGGTTGCCCTGAGATACCCTTCCCGAGATGATCTTCCATGGAATCCTAAACCCTGGACTACCATAGATGAGGGAATTAAGCGCTTGAGAGAATTTGCTGTTAGAGAGCTACTCTATGGTGAACATGAAACTCTGAATCCTGATGACATTCCTGTGGGTATTGGTCTTGCTAAAAAGATCATCAAACTTGCTCCTTCTAATTATGCAAACATTCTGGCAAGCAGAATTGTGTCAAGAAGTTATGGTGGAGCTTCTCCCACGGTTGGCCAATTCAGTGATCAAATGAGACAATTGGAGGATAGCATGACACGTGGTTCTTTGGTGTCGGCCATTAAAACAATGTCTGGTGATATTCAGAATTGCATAAGAGAGTTAAAAGATTCCATATACCAATTGGCACAGAAGGATAATTTCAATTCTTCCTCCAGGTGGGTACAAGTCTCATCTGTGAGGAATACACGTCCTCCAAGGAGGTCATTCCAAAACAGGACATTCCAAAACAGGTCATTCCAGAACAGACCACCAAGACAATCACGTAGAACTATTTGGATAACTCTGCGTGATCAGTTTGGTGAGAACATGAACCGCTGGGATGGCCAACCAACTTCTAATCTTTTCAGGAGACTGAGGGAATTGCAAAGTGGCAGAACCCGAAGAAGCAATACCAGAAGGGTAGCTGTTACTTCCACAGTTCCCCAGAACGACTCTTATGGCTCCAACAGTGGCTCCAGTTATAACACGCAAAGTTATAACCCTGCACAATATGTGCAATGCACATGTGCACATGTTCCCCATAACTAGGGGTGCCCTGCCTCCCGCCAGGGGGAGGAGAGGGATAACAGAGATAACAGAATCTATTGGGATGTGTACATCCAGTGGCCTGGCACTTCACAATTTCGGAAGTACAGGGCCTTGGTTGACACAGGAGCTCAGTGCACCATAATACCATCAAATTATCAGGGATCAGAGTCTATAACTATTCTGGGAGTCACTGGTGGATCTCAAGAGTTAAGTAAGGTAGAGGTTAACATAAGTTTAACTGGTAAACAATGGAGGAAGCATACAGTTGTGACCGGACCTGACGCACCTTGTATTTTGGGAATTGATTTTTTGAGAGAAGGGCGTTTCAAGGACCCTAGAGGTTACAAATGGGCTTTTGGAGTAGCTTCAATAGAAATTGATGGACAAAAATTGAAGCTGTCTGCCAGACCTGAACTTTCTGATGAATCTGCAGTTGTGGGACAACATAAGATACAGGACATTAAATTGCCGGTTGCTTCTCAGACTGTGCATCACAGACAATACAGAACCAACCGTGACTCTTTGTTGCCCATTCAGAATCTGATTCGTCAGTTGGAAAGTCAGAAAGTCGTCAGCAAAACTCATTCACCTTTCAACAGTCCAGTGTGGCCTGTGCGGAAGCAGAATGGAGACTGGCGTCTGACGGTAGACTACCGAGCCCTGAATGAAGTGACACCACCTATGAGTGCAGCAGTACCAGACATGATGGAGCTACAGTATGAGCTGGAATCCAAAGAGGCCAAATGGTATGCTACCATAGACATTGCTAATGCATTTTTCTCTATTCCCATAGCAGAGGAATGCAGGCCTCAGTTTGCTTTCACCTGGAGAGGAATCCAGTACACTTTCAACAGATTGCCAATGGGCTGGATCCACAGCTCAAGCATCTGTCATGCAGTGATCCACGATGCTCTGGAGAAAGGCGGTGCTCCAGAACACATCCAGTTCATCGATGACATCATCGTCTGGGGTAAAACTGCTGAGGAAGTCTTCAAGAAAGGTAACAGAATCATTGACATTCTTCTGAATGCAGGTTTTGCCATCAAACGAGACAAGGTGAAAGGACCGACCACAGAGATTCAATTTCTGGGAGTGCGGTGGCAGGATGGACGCCGACACATTCCAGTGGATGTGGTAAATAGAGTCTCTACCATGGCAAGTCCCACCAACAAGCAAGAGACCCTACGTTTCTTGGGGATAGTGGGATTTTGGAGACTGCACATTCCTGGATACAGTCAGATTGTGAAACCTCTGTATGATGTGACTCGAAAGAGAAACCATTTCCACTGGGGACCTGAACAACAAGCAGCCTTTGACCAGATAAAACAAGAGGTGATTCAAGCAATGGGTCTGGGACCTGTCCGAGATGGTCCAGACATTAAGAACATTTTGTACACGGCTGCAAGCGACAATGGTCCAACCTGGTGCTTGTGGCAAAAAGCTCCAGGTGAGACATGTGGACGACCTCTTGGTTTCTGGAGTCGAGGTTACAGAGGTTCAGAGGCTAATTACACTCCAACAGAGAAAGAAATTTTAGCTGCCTATGAAGGAGTAAAAGCATCTTCTGAAGTGATTGGAACTGAATCACAACTTCTCTTAGCTCCCAGATTACCAGTTTTGAATTGGATGTTCAAAGGCAAAGGATGCACACCACATCATGCCACAGACTCAACATGGTCTAAGTGGATGGCTCTGATAACACAGAGAGCTCGAATGGGAAATCTTGAAAGACCTGGTCTAGTGGAGGTGATCTCAAGTTGGCCTGAAGGTATCAACTGTGCTAAACCTCCAGAGGAGAAAGTAACTCGTGCTGAGGAAGCTCCTCCTTACAATGACCTTTCTGATGATGAAAAGAAATACGCTTTGTTCACAGACGGTTCCTGTCGTCTTGTTGGAAACAAGCGAAGGTGGAAGTCTGCAGTGTGGAGTCCAACACGCCGAGTTGCAGAGGCGAAAGATGGAGAAGGAGAATCCAGTCAGTTCGCAGAGGTAAAAGCTGTCCAGCTAGCTCTCGACGTAGCTGAACGTGAGAGATGGCCAAAGCTTTATCTCTACACCGACTCATGGATGGTAGCCAATGCTCTATGGGGTTGGCTAAAGAACTGGAAAAAGAGTGGTTGGCAGAGGAAAGGAAAACCCATTTGGGCAGCCAACCTGTGGCAGGACATTGCTGATCGAATCGAGAGAATTCCAGTGAAAGTGAGACACATCGATGCTCACATTCCTAAGAGCAAAGCTACTGAGGAACAGCAACACAACCATCAGGCAGATCTAGCTGCAAGAGTTTCTCAAGTAGACATGGACTCTAATCTTGATCTCGACTGGAAACACCGAGGTGAGATATTCTTAGCTCGGTGGGCTCACGATTCGTCAGGACATCAAGGCAGAGATGCAACATACCAATGGGCTCGTGACAGATCCATAGACATTTCCATGGATGCTATCACGCAAGTCATCCATGACTGTGACATTTGTGCTGCTATTAAGCAGGCAAAACGTCTTAAGCCCTTGTGGTATGGTGACAGATGGTCCCAGTACAAGTATGGTGAAGCTTGGCAGATTGACTACATCACTCTACCACGTTCTCGTTCTGGTAAGCAATACGTGCTTACTATGGTAGAGGCAAACACTGGATGGTTGGAAACTTATCCAGTTCCACATGCAACTGCACGCAACACCATTCTTGGTCTGGAGAGACAGATCCTGTGGAGACACGGAACTCCGGAGAGGATCGAGTCAGACAACGGAACTCATTTTAAGAACAACCTTGTAAAGAACTGGGCAAAAGAGCACGGTATTGAGTGGATATTCCACATTCCCTACTATGCACCAGCTTCAGGGAAGATTGAACGCTACAACGGTCTGTTGAAGACCACTCTCAAAGCCATGGGAAGTGGATCTTTGAAAAACTGGGAAAAGCATTTAGCACAAGCAACCTGGCTGGTAAATAGTAGAGGTTCAGTGAACCGAGCTGGACCTGCACAATCAGATTTGCTACGGAAAGTGGAAGGTGATAGAGTTCCTGTTGTTAGAGAAAAGAATCTGTTAGGTAAAACTGTTTGGGTATTTTCACCCTCAGGAGAGGCTAAACCTGTCCGAGGGGTGGTTTCAGCTGAAGGTCCGGGTCACACTTATTGGGTAATGCAAGAGAATGGTGAAATTCAGTGTATTCCACAAAGAAATTTAACTTTAGCTGAAAGAGGTTAATTTCAAACTGCTGTACAGCTACATCGCGTCCAAAGGGAGAATCAACGAAGAATCTACGGTGCACGAACCCTGAGATCCCTGAGAGCCCTGAGTCAACTAAGAGACCCTGAGAATCCCTGTTTCCCTTTTCTTCGCTTCATCGGTGAAGAAATGAACTGTTTTCCATTTTTCTCATTTTCTGATTTTCTTGGACTTTTAAATCATCTACATCTGAGCATAGCCGGAATGGGCTATGAACTTTACTCACGAACTGTAAATATCGTTTTGGATTGGATGGACAGTATGAACAGCCAATGAAATTGTTTAGAAGGGGTGGACTGTGGCCGGTTGACGTTGCCCCCTTAAGAAAGGGAATATGGTGGACGGAAGTTGGTAAACGGAAGGAATAGTCTAAACTAATTTCATTGGATGAGTGGGAGGAAGCACTTCTGAGCTGGGACTATACTGGACATTTCCAGCACTTCTCAGTCAGTCTTGCTTCCGCCTCTTCTTCAGGCAACAGCTTTCCTGTGCTGGGCTTTCTGCCAAGGCCTCGGCCTTGAAAACCAGATAACAGGCCTGTATACTAACTCCCTTCCAATTAACACAAACTGCTTCTAACTTTTTTTTCCTTTCTTCTCTTTCTCTTTCTATCCCATTCTGGGGAAAGGGGGGGAAGAGAGGGGAGAGCGGCGGTGGGGGACCCCTCTCTGCCGAGGGGGGCACTCTCATTTCTGTGTTACTCTGTTGTATATCTTTGTATATATTGTAGATATTGTAAATTTGTAAATAATCCCCTGCAAACCCTACATCGCTTTGTAAATATAGCTCCACTGCTTTGCTAATTCAGCTTGCGAGTTTTTTTTTCCTTTCCCTTCAATTTTTTTCCCTTTTACTTTACAAAGGGGGAAGGGAGGAGGCTTCTCGGCCTTACCTTCCATCCCACCACAGAAGGGTAAGGCCAAAAAGCCTCCTCCCTCCCCCCTGTAAAGTAAAGGGAAGGAAAAATTGAAGGGAAAGGAAAAGAAAAATCACAGCTGAATTAGCAAAGCAGTGGAGCTGTATATTTACAAAGCAATACAGGATATGCAGGGGAATACATACAAATTTACAATATTTACAATATATACAAAGATATACAACAGAGTAGCACAGAAATGAGAGTTCCCCCTTCTGCTGAGGGGGTTCCCCACCTCCGCTCTCCCCCTCTCTCCCCTTTTTCCCCAGAGCGGGTTAGAAAGAGAGAGAAAGAGAAAAAAAAAAGTTAGAAGCAGTTTTGTGTTAATTGGAAAGCAGTTAATACAGGCCTGGTACCTTATCAGTTTCAAGGCCAAAGCCTTGGCCGAAAGCCCAGGAGCTGCAAGCTGCTGCCCGAAGGAGAAGCGGAAGAAAGACTGAAGATAAAGTGCTGGAATGCCCAGGATACCCTCCTGCACTCCCAGTTCAGAAGGTGCTTCCTCCCACTCTACCGATGAAATTAGTTTAGATCCTTCCTTTAGTTTACGAACTTCCGTCCACCATATTCCCTTTCTTAAGGGGACAACGTCAACCGGTCACAATGGGTAACAAACAAGAGGAGCTGGAAGCCTTGCTGCAGCAGGAAAGTTATGATGTAGTTGCCATCACAGAGACGTTGTTGGGACGACTCACATGACTGGAGTGCTGCAAGTGACAGCTACAGGCTCTTCAGGAGAGACAGGCAAGGAAGACGAGGTGGAGGGGTGGCCCTATACATCAGGGAGGCACTAGATGCCATTGAGACGGAGATTAGGGACGATTGGGTTGATTGCTTGTGGGTAAGAATTAGAGGGAAGACCATCAGGGCAGACACCCTGGTTGGAGTCTGTTATAGACCACCCAACCAGGAAGACGATGTTGATGAAGCATTCTATAGGCAGCTTGGGGCTTTCTCAAGATCTCCGGACCTTGTTCTCATGGGCGACTTCAACCTGCCTGACATCTGCTGGGATCTCAACACAGCAGGGAGGAGACAGTCTAGGAGGTTCTTAGAGTGCATGGAGGACAGCTTCTTATCCCAGGTGCTGCGAGAGCCTGCCAGGGGCAAGGCTATGCTTGACCTCCTCTTCACCAACAAGGAAGGGCTGGTGGGTGATGTGGTGGTCGGAGGGTGTTTAGGGTCCAGTGACCACGAGATAATTGAATTCTCATTATTTGGTCAAGCTAAGAGGGGTAGCAAGAAGACCTCCACTCTGGACTTCCTGAGGGCAGACTTCAGGTTACTCAAGGAACTGATTCAGAGGGTTCCTTGGGATAAAGCCCTTAAAAATAAAGGGGTCCAGGAGGGCTGGACCTACTTCAAGGAAGACTTGTTGAAGGCTCAGGGACAGGCTGTGCCAATGTGCCGGAAGATGAGCCGCCGGGGCAGACGGCCAGCCTGGATGGTTAATGAACATTTAACAGAAATAAGGGAAAAAAAGAGGGTGTATTATCTTTGGAAGAAAGGTGAAGCAACCCACAGAATTTTTAAGGATGTTGCCAAATTATGTAGGAAGCAAATTAGGGAGGCAAAAGCACATTTGGAGCTTAAATTGACCTCTGCTGTGAAGGACAACAAAAAGTCCTTCTATAAATATATTAATAGCAAGAAGAAGGGAAAGGACAACCTCCACTCCTTGGTTGGCATGGAGGGAAATGTTGTATCAGGGGACGAGGAAAAGGCAAAGATACTTAACAACTTCTTTGCCTCAATTTTTACTAGAAGGACACAACGCCTTCCTGCCAGCTGGCCTGCAGAGCTGGCAGAAGGAGCCAGGGAGCTGCACAGTTTCCCTGTGTTCCATCAGCAGATATATGGAACTCTCCTCAGCAGCTTGGATCCCCACAAGTCCATGGCACCACATGGGATCCATCCTTGGGTGCTGAGAGAGCTGGCAGATGAGCTGGCCAAGACACTATCCATCATTTTCCAGCAGTCCTGGCTCACTGGCGAGGTCCCAGAAGACTGGAAGCTGGCCAAAGTTGTGCCCATCCACAAGAAGGGCCTGTTGGATGAGCCAGGGAATTATAGCCCCGTCCGCCTGACCTCAGTGCCAGGCAAGATTATGGAAGAGGTCATCTTGAGTGCAATAACACAGCACTTACAGGATGGCCAAGGGACCAGGCCTAGCCAGCATGGATTTAGGAAGGGCAGGTCCTGCCTGACCAATCTGATCTCCTTCTATGATCAGGTGACCCACCTGGTGGATGTGGGGAGGCCTGTGGATGTAGTCTACCTGGACCTCAGCAAGGCCTTTGACACTGTCCCCCATAGCAAACTCCTGGCCAAGCTGTCAGCCCATGGCTTGGACGGGAGCACACTGCGATGTGTTAGGAACTGGCTGGATGGCCGAGCCCAGAGAGTGGTGGTGAATGGTGCCACATCCAGCTGGCAGCCAGTCACTAGTGGTGTGCCCCAGTGATCAGTGCTGGGCCCCATCCTCTTTAACATCTTTATTGATGATCTGGATGAGGGCATTGAGTCCATCATCAGTAAATTTGCTGACGACACCAAGCTGGGGGCAGGAGTTGATCTTCTGGAGGGTAGAGAGACTCTGCAGAGGGACCTCGACAGGCTGGACAGATGGGCAGAGTCCAACGGCATGAGATTTAATGCATCCAAGTGCCGGGTTCTGCCCATTGGCCACAACAACCCCATGCAGTGCTACAGGCTGGGGTCAGAGTGGCTGGAGAGCAGCTAGGTGGAGAGGGACCTGGGGGTACTGGTCGATGGTAGGATGGTAGGCTGCAGTGTTCCCAGGCAGCCAAGAAGGCCAATGGCATCTTGGCCTGCATCAGGAACAGTGTGGCCAGCAGGAGCAGGGAGGTCATTCTGCCCCTGTATACTGCACTGGTTAGGCCATACCTCGAGTACTGTGTCCAGTTCTGGGCCCCTCAGTTGAGAAAGGATGTTGACTTGCTGGAAGGTGTCCAGAGAAGGGCAACGAAGTTGGTGAAGGGTTTGGAACACAAGCCCTATGAGGAAAGACTGAGGGGGCAGGGATTGCTTAGCCTGGAGAAGAGAAGACTCAGGGGTGGCCTTATTACTCTCTAAAACTACCTGAAGGGAGGTTGTAGCCAGGAAGGGGTTGGTCTCTTCTCCCAGGCAGCCAGTACCAGAACAAGAGGACACAGTCTCAGGCTGCGCCAGGGGAGATTTAGGTTGGATGTGTCGAGGGTTGAGGGGAAGGCCTCAGCCTTCTCCCCCCCGCCTTAAGTGAAGTGTGACAGTTTAAGGCTATGCCTTTAAGAAAGGTTACTATGGCTGAATGTTTTGTAAACAAAGGACAGGTGTAAACTAATTTCATTGGTGGATAGGCAGAGTACTGCCTTAAGTTTTGATTCCCATTGAGACTAGTCTCATCCTCGCACTTTTTCCCCCTCCTTTCGCAGCTTGCAGCTTCTGGGCTTTCGGCCAGACTGACCTTGGACAGATACAGCCTCTACTAACATATTCTGCTGTAATTAACAATTGCTCTTTTTCTCTCTTTCTAACCCTCTTTGGGGAAAAAGGGGAGAAAAGGGGGGTACGGGGGGGGAACCCTCCTCAGTAGAGGAGGGAATTTCGTTCCTGTGTTACTTTGTTGCATATTTCTGTGTATATATTGTAAATACTGTAAATTGTGTTCATATATATATCCTGCAGCCCCGCTTGTAAATACAGCGCATTTTCCTTTTGCTTATCCGGCTGTGGTTTTCTTTCAGTTTTTTGTCCCCTTCACTTACAGGGGGGGGAGAAGGCTGAGGCCTTCCCCTGTACCCTCGATATTTTTTTTCTTGGCTTCCCAACGTGCGGCGGATAATTAGCTTGATTTATTTCTTTATTCCTTTATTGATTTATTGCTTTATAGCTGGATTAGCAAAACATGAAGGTGCTGTGGTATTGGAGCGATTGTTTTTTTTCAATTTTTGGGGCTCTGCTCTACAGATATTGTTTGGGTTTGATTCTGGATTACCTGGGTAAATATTTGATGCCGAAAATTTATTTGTGGTTTATGTATCGGGTCAGACTCTGGTATGGAAGATGTATGGATTTTTCTGGCCAGCCAGGTACAGGAATGTGACCTCTAGCACTCTCCCGATTGAGATAAAAGAGTTTAAGATCCCAGTAGGAGAAAGGGTAACTTTAAGTGATGGCTGGGATCTGAAGGTGATTTATCTGATGTGTGTAATTTGCTCTCGGTGACAATTAATGTGTATTCACTGTTTTCTTTGCGTCGGGAGAGGAAGGTATCCAGAGCGTGTTTTGTTATTAAGACTAGATCAAGAAGAAAGAGGCGTGGCTCTGGGTCAATCTCAGAGACGTCTAGTGATGAGGAGTGTGGAGAATCTGTGTCAGTTAAAAAGAAAGCTAAAATGTTAACCGGAAAAGCTGCTCTGAACGGTTTTGCCGCTGATTCTGGCAAGCTGCCAGGGGTGGCAGCAACTGTCAACATGGCGTCTCCTCCTTCTCCTCCTCCCGCTCTTCTTCAGCCATTAATGGGGCAGGGTCATTTCCGCCTTCTTGCACGGTGGGACCGGAAGCCACTGCCCCGGCAGCTGATTTGTTGCACAACCTGTCAGCTTCTCTCAAGGTGGCTGTAAATTAAAACACAGCTCCAGTTAAAGTGGCTGTTGTAAAGACTAGAAGTGGAAAGACCAAAGATGATCCAGGAGCTAATGGAGGAGGAGAGCAGGAGACTGATCCTGGTGAGGGACCCTCTACTAGAAAAGATACTGCTGAGGAGGAAGAAAAGATTTGTTTTAAAGATCTAGCTGAATTATTGAGATCAACACCAGAAAGAGATGCAGCTAGGACAGCAGCTAAGGGTGCTTCTCTGCATAGAGAGATCCTTAGGAGAGTGACAGCAGGATTATGGGGACAACATGTTCAGGAAGATGAGGTAGATGGAGGGGAAGATGACCATTTGGGGTGTCATTCGCCTCACGAAGAGATAAGAAATGCCTGCAAAGATTACTCCAGAGCAGATAAGGAGCCAATTTTAACTTGGCTTAGTAGATGTTATGATACAGGAGCTCCAACTCTAATAGTTGGAGACAAGTCAGCAACTCAGCTAGGAAATCTCTCGAGGGATAATGGAATAGATGGACATCTAGGCAAGATTCTTGGTAAGGTTAATCTGTGGGTACGCCTTTTATTTGCAGTTGCCCTGAGACACCCTTCCCAAGATGATCTCCCATGGAATCCTAAACCCTGGACTACCATAGATGAGGGAATTAAGCACCTGAGAGAATTTGCTGTTAGAGAGATACTCTATGGTGAACATGAAACTCTGAAATCTGATGACATTCCTGTAGGAAATGGTCTTGCTAAAAAGACCATCAAACTTGCTCCTTCTAATTATGCAAATATTCTGGCAAGCAGGATTGTGGCAAGAAATTATGGTGGAGCTCCTCCTACGGTTGGCCAATTCACTGATCAAATGAGACAATTGGAGGATAGCATGACACGTGTTTCTTTAGTTTCAGCCATTGAAACTCTGTCTGGAAAAACTGAGAATTGCATGAAAGAGCTGAAAGATTCCATATCCCAAATGGCACAAAAAGGTAATTTCAATTCTTCCTCCAGATGAATACAAGTTTCATCTGTGAGGAACAGACGTCCTCCAAGGAGGTCATTCCAGAACAGATCAAACCAAAACAGACCACCAAGGCAATCACATAGGACCATTTGGATAACCCTGCGTGATCAGTTTGGTGAGAACATGAACAGATAGGATGGCCAAACAAGTTCTAATCTTTTCAGGAGACTGAGGGAACTGCAAAGTGGCAGAACCCGAGGCAGCAATACCAGAAGGGTAGCTGTTACTTCCACAGTTCCCTAGAACAACTCAGGTAGCTGCAACAGTGGCTCCAGTTCTAACACTGCACACTGTGCTCAATGCACATGTGGGCATGTTCCCCATAACTAGGGGTGCCCTGCCTCCCGCCAGGGGGAGGAGAGGGATAACAGAGATAATAGAATCTATTGGGATGTGTACATCCAGTGGCCTGGCACTTCACAATTTCGGAAGTACAGGGCCTTGGTCGACACAGGAGCTCAGTGCACCATAATACCATCAAATTATCAGGGATCAGAGTCTATAACTATTCTGGGAGTCACTGGTGGATCTCAAGAGTTAAGTAAGGTGGAGGTTAATATAAGTTTAACTGGTAAACAATAGAGGAAGCATACAGTTGTGACTGGACCTGATGCACCTTGTATTTTGGGAACTGATTTTCTGAGAGAAGGGCGTTTCAAACACCTTAGAGGTTACAAATGGGCTTTTGGAGTAGCTTCTTTATTTAGAATAAAACAAACCAGGTTAGAAGAGACCTTCAAGATCAATGTGTACAACCCATCAACCAATCCAACCCACCTAAACAACTAACCCATGGCACCAAGCACCCCATCAGGTCTCCTCCTGAAAACCTCCAGCGATCGCGATTCCACCACCTCCTTGGGTAGCCCATTCCAAAGGGCAATCACTGTTTCTGTATAGAACTTCTTCCTAACATCCAACCTCAACCTCCCCTGGCGCAGCCTGAGACTGTGTCCTCTTGTTCTGGTGCTGGCTGCCTGGGAGAACAGACCATCATCCGCCTGTCTACAACCTCCCTTCAGGTAGTTGTAGAGAGTGATAAGGTCACCCCTGAGTCTCCTCTTCTCCAGGCTGAGCAATCCCAGCCCCCTCAGTCTTTCATAGTTTCATAGTTTCATTCAGGGTTGGAAGGGACCACAAGGATCATCTAGTTCCAACCCCCTTGCCATGGGCAGGGACACCCCACACTAGATCAGGCTGGACAGAGCCTCATCCAGCCTGCCCTTAAACACCCCAAAGGACGGGGCCTCGACCACCTCCCTGGACAACCCATTCCAGGGTTTCACCACTCTCATGGTGAAGAACCTCCTCCTCACATCTAGCCTGAATCTCCCCACCTCCAGCTTCATTCCATTCTCCCTAGTCCTATCACTACCTGAGATCCTGAGAAGTCCTTCCACAGCCTTCCTGTAGGCCCCCTTCAGATACTGGAAGGCCACAATTAGGTCACCTCGGAGCCTTCTCTTCTGCAGACTGAACAGCCTCAACTCCTTCAGTCTGTCCTCATAGGAGAGGTGCTCCAGCCCTCTGATCATCCTTGTGGCCCTTCTCTGGACACGTTCCAGCACCTCCACATCCCTCTTGTAATAGGGGCTCCAGAACTGGACACAGTACTCCAGGTGGGGTCTCACCAGAGCTGAGTAGAGGGGGAGGATCACCTCCCTCGACCTGCTGGCCACACTTCTCCTGATGCAGCCCAGGATCTGATTGGCTTTGCGGGCTGCAAGTGCACATTGAGAGCTCATGTTGAGCTTTTTGTCCACCAGCACCCCCAAGTCTCTCTCCTCAGGGCTACTTTCCAGCCAGTCACTGCCCAGCCTGTATTTGTGCCTGGGATTGCCTCGACCCAGATGCAGGACCCTGCACTTGCTCTTATTGAACTTCATGAGGTTGGCTTGTGCCCACCTCTCCAGCCTGTCCAGGTCCCTCTGGATGGCCTCCCTTCCCTCCAGCGTGTCTGCTGCACCACACAGCTTGGTGTCATCAGCAAACTTGCTGAGGGTGCACTCAATGCCACTGTCCATGTCACCCACAAAGATGTTGAACAAGACAGGTCCCAGGACTGATCCCTGAGGGACTCCGCTTGTCACTGGCCTCCACTGGGACATGGAGCCATTGACAGCCACTCTTTGGGTGCAGCCATCAAGCCAGTTCCTTATCCATCTAGTGGTCCACCCATCAAACCCATGTGTCACCAGTTTGGAGACCAGGATGTGGTGCGGGACAGTGTCGAAGGCTTTGCTCAGGTCCAGGTAAATGACATCAGTTGCTCACCCCTCATCTATTAATTTTGTCACCTGCTCATAGAAGGCAACCAGGTTGGTCAGGCAGGATTTCCCTTGGCAAAGCCATGCTGACTGTTCCAAATCACCTCTTCACTATTCTTTTGACCGAGTAGTGACTCCAGGAGGATCTGCTCCATGATCTTTCCAGGCACAGAGGTGAGACTGACTGGCCTGTAGTTCCCTGGTTCCTCCTTCTTACCCTTTTAGAAGATGGGGGCAATGTTTCCCCTTTTCCAGTCTCTTTTCTTCATAGGGCTTGTGTTCCAAACCCCTCACCAACTTCGTTGCCTTTCTCTGGACTCCTTCCATCAAGTCAACATCCTTCCTAAACTGAGGGGCCCAGAACTGGACACAGTACTTGAGGTGCGGCCTAACCAGTGCAGTATACAGGGGCAGAATGACCTCCCTGCTCCTGCTGGCCACACTGTTCCTGATGCAGGCCCGGATACCATTGGCCCTCTTGGCTGCCTGGGCACACTGAAGGCTCATGTTCAGCCTACCATCGACCAGTACCCCCAGGTCCCTCTCTGCCTGGCTGCTCTCCAGCCACTCTGACTCCAGCCTGTAGCTCTGCATGGGGTTGCCGTGGTCAATGTGCAGAACCCGGCACTTGGATGTGTTAAATCTCATGCCGTTGGATTCTGCGCATCTGTTCAGCCTGTCGAGGTCCCTCTGCAGAGCCTCTCTACCCTCCAGCAGATCAACTCCTGCCCCCAGCTTGGTGTCGTCAGCAAATTTACTGATGATGGACTCAATGTCCTCATCCAGATCATCAATAAAGATGTTAAAGAGGATGGGGCCCAGCACTGATCACTGGGGCACACCACTAGTGACTGGCCGCCAGCTGGATGTGGCACCATTCACCACCACTCTCTGGGCTCGGCCATCCAGCCAGTTCCTAACACATCGCAGTGTGCTCCCGTCCAAGCCATGGGCTGACAGCTTGGCCAGGAGTTTGCTATGGGGGACGGTGTGAAAGGCCTTGCTGAGGTCCAGGTAGACTACATCCACAGGCCTCCCCACATCCACCAGGCGGGTCACCTGATCATAGAAGGAGATCAGATTGGTCAGGCAGGACCTGCCCTTCCTAAATCCATGCTGGCTAGGCCTGATCCCTTGGCCATCCTGTAAGTGCTGTGTGATTGCACTCAGGATGACCTGTTCCATGCTCTTGCCTGGCACTGAGGTCAGGCTGACAGGCCTGTAATTCCCTGGCTCATCCAACAGGCCCTTCTTGTGGATGGGCACCACGTTCGCCAGCTTCCAGTCCTCTGGGATCTCTCCAGTGAGCCAGGACTGCTGGAAAATGATGGATAGTGTCTTGGCCAGCTCATCTGCCAGCTCTCTCAGCACCCAAGGATGGATCCCATGTGGTGCCATGGACTTGTGGGGATCCAAGCGGCTGAGGAGAGTTCCATATATCTGCTGATGGAACATAGGGAAACTGTGCAGCTCCCTGGCTCCTTCTGCCAGCTCTGCAGGCCAGCTGTCAGGAAGACGTTCTGTCTTTCTAGTCGAAATTGGTACAACATTTCCCTCCATGCCAACCAAGGAGTGGAGGTTGTCCTTTCCCTTCTTCTTGCTATTAATATATTTATAGAAGGACTTTTTGTTTTCCTTCACAGTAGAGGCCAGTTTAAGCTCCAAATATGCTTTTGCTTCCCTAATTTTCTTCCTACATGATTTGGCAACATCCTAAAACATTCCGTGAGTTGCCTCCCCTCTCTTACAAAGGTGATACACCCTCTTTTTTTCCCTTAGTTCTATTAAAAGTTCATTAAGCATCCAGACTGGCCGTCTGCCCACATCTTCCGGCACACTGGCACAGCCTGTCCCTGAGCCTCCAACAATTCTTCATTGAAGGAGGTCCAGCTCTCCTGGCCCCCTTTATTTTTAAGGGCTTTATCCCAAGGAACCCTCTGAATCACTTCCTTGAGTAACCTGAAGTCTGCCCTCCGGAAGTCCAGAGTGGAGGTCTTCTTGCTACCCCTCTTAGCTTGACCAAAAGCCGAAAATTCAATTATCTTGTGGTCACCAGCCCCCAAACACCCTCCGACCACCACATCACCCACCAGCCCTTCCCTGTTGGTGAAGAGGAGGACAAGCATAGCCTTGCCCCTGGTAGGATCTTGCAGCACCTGGGATAAGAAGCTGTCCTCCATGCACTCTAAGAATCTCCTAGACTGTCTCCTCTCTGCTGTGTTGAGATCCCAGCAGATGTCAGGCAGGTTGAAGTCGCCCATGAGAACAAGGTCCGGAGATCTTGAGACAGCCCCAAGCTGCCTATAGAATGCTTCATCAACATCGTCTTCCTGGTTGGGTGGTCTATAACAGACTCCAACCAGGAAGTCTGCCCTGCCGATCTTCCCTCTAATTCTTATCCACAAGCTCTCAACCCGATCGTTCCTAATCTCCGTCTCAATGGCATCTAGTGCCTCCCTGATGTATAGGGCCACCCCTCCACCTCGTCTTCCTTGACTGTCTCTCCTGAAAAGCTTGTTGCCATCAATTGAAGCGCTCCAGTCATGTGAGTCGTCCCACCACTTCTCTGTGATGGCAACTACATCATAACTTTCCTGCTGCAACAAGGCTTCCAGCTCCTCTTTTTTGTTACCCATGCTTCGTTCATTAGTGTACATGCATTGCAGCTGGGCTGCTGATTTCACCTCCGCCCCTAGCTTGTCGCCCCCAGACTCTTGCCTGAGGGGACTAGTTTCAGCCCCTTCCCCCTTCGAAACTAGTTTAAAGCCCTGTCGATGGGACCTGCCAATTCCCTTCCCAGGATCTTTTTACCTTTGGGGGACAGGCCGTTCTCATACACAGTGACCTTTCCCCTCCTCTGGGACAGATGTACTCCATCTGTTGCCAGCTGGCCTGGTGCAGTAGAAAGTTTACGAAGATCAAAAAACCCAAAATTCTTTTGACTGCACCAGCCTCTAAGCCACTTGTTAACTGTAGCTGCTGACCTGTTTCTTATGGTATTCCCTTCTGCAACTAAGGGTATTGGTGAAAAAATTATTTGTGCACCTGACCCCTCAACCAGATCTCCCAGGGCCCTGAAGTCATCTTTGACAACCCTGGGAGTTCTGGTTGCAACATCATCATTCCCTAACTGCATAACTAGCAAAGGGTAGTAGTGAGAGGGCTGCACCTGGCTAGGCAGCCTTCTGGTAACATCATTAACTTGGGCTCCTGGGAGACAACAGAGTTCCCTATGAGATGGGTCTGGCCAACATATGGGGCCCTCCGTTCCCCTCAGCAGGGAATCACCAATAACAATTACCTTCCTCTTTTTTTTGAGGGAGCATATCCTGATGCCAGGGGAAGGCTGTTTAACCTTAGGCTGCTTTGCCTTAGGCTGTTTAAACTTAGGCTGCTTAGCCTCAGGGAGAACCCCAGATGGTGTGTCCTCCGGCATCAGGATCACCTCACCCTCGATCTCCAGTGCTCCATACCTGTTTTTCAAGAGCAGAGATTGATGGACAAAAATTGAAGCTGTCTGTTAGGCCTGAGCTTTCTGGTGAATCTGCAGTTGTGGGGCAACACAAGATACAGGACATTCTATTGCCGGTTGCTTCTCAGACGGCGTGTCACAGACAATACAGAACCAACCGTGACTCTTTGTTGCCCATCCAGAATCTGATTCGTCAGTTGGAGAGTCAGAAAGTCGTCAGGAAAACTCATTCACCTTTCAACAGTCCAGTGTGGCCTGTGCGGAAGCAGAATGGAGACTGGCATCTGATGGTAGACTACTGAGCCCTGAATGAAGTAACACCACCTATGAGTGCAGCAGCACCAGACATGATGGAACTTCAGTATGAGCTGGAATCCAAAGAGGCCAAATGGTATGCTACCATAGACATTGCTAATGCATTTTTCTCTATTCCCATAGCAGAGGAATGCAGGCCTCAGCTTGCTTTCACCTGGAGAGGACTCCAGTACACTTTCAACAGACTGCCAATGGGCTGGATCCACAGCTCAAGCATCTGTCATGCAGTGATCCACGATGCTCTGGAGAAAGGCGGTGCTCCAGAACACATCCAGTTCATCGATGATATCATCGTCTGGGGTAAAACTGCTGAGGAAGTCTTTGAGGAAGGTAACAAAATCATTGACATTCTTCTGAATGCAGGTTTTGCCATCAAACGAGACAAGGTGAAAGGACCTACAACAGAGATTCAGTTTCTGGGAGTGCGGTGGCAGGATGGATGCCGACACATTCCAGTGGATGTGGTAAATAGAGTCTCTACCATGGCAAATCCCACAAACAAGCAAGAGACCCTACGTTTCATTGGGATAGTGGATTTTGGAGACTGCACATTCCTGGATACAGTCAGATTGTGAAACCTCTGTATGATGTGACTTGAAAGAGAAACAATTTCCACTGGGGACCTGAACAACAAGCAGCCTTTGACCAGATAAAGCAAGAGGTAGTTCAAGCAATGGGTCTGGGACCTGTCCGAGATGGTCCAGACATTAAGAACATTTTGTACACGGCTGCAAGTGACAATGGTCCAACCTGGTACTTGTGGCAAAAAGCTCCAGGTGAGACACATGGACGACCTCTTGGTTTCTGGAGTCGAGGTTACAGAGGTTCAGAGGCTAATTATACTCCAACAGAGAAGGAAATTTTAGCTGCCTATGAAGGAGTAAAAGCATCTTCTGAAGTGATTGGAACTGAATCACCACTTCTCTTAGCTCCCAGATTACCAGTTTTGAATTGGATGTTCAAAGGCAAAGGATCCACACCACATCATGCCACAGACTCAACATGGTCTTAGTGGATGGCTCTGATAACACAGAGAGCTCGAATGGGAAATCTCAAAAGACCTGGTCTAGTGGAGGTGATCTCAAGTTGGCCTGAAGGTACCAACTCTGCTAAACCTTCGGAGGAGAAAGTAACTCGTGCTGAGGAAGCAACTCCTTACAATGACCTTTCTGATGATGAGAAGAAATATGCCTTGTTCACAGACGGTTCCTGTCGTCTTGTCAGAAATAAGCGAAGGTGGAAGTCTGCAGTGTGGAGTCCAACACGCTGAGTTGCAGAGGCGAAGGATGGAGAAGGAGAATCCAGTCAGTTCGCAGAGGTAAAAGCTGTCCAGCTAGCTCTCGACGTAGCTGAACGTGAGAGATAGCTAAAGCTTTATCTCTACACCGACTCATGGATGGTAGCCAATGCTCTATGGGGTTGGCTAAAGAACTGGAAGAAGAATGATTGGCAGAGAAAAGGAAAACCCATTTGGGCAGCCAACCTGTGGCAGGACATTGCTGATCAAATTGAGAGAATTCCAGTGAAAGTGAGACACATCGATGCTCACATTCCTAAGAGCTAAGCTACTGAGGAACAGCAACACAACCATCAGGCAGATCTAGCTGCAAGAGTTTCTCAAGTAGACATGGACTCTAATCTTGATCTCGACTGGAAACACCGAGGTGAGATATTCTTAGCTCGGTGGGCTCATGATTTGTCAGGACATCAAGGCAGAGATGCAACATGCCAATGGGCTCGTGACAGATCCATAGATATTTCCATGGATGCTATCACAGTGAATGGAAAAAAAAGAAAATTCAAGAAAATCACAGCCGGATGAACAAAGGAATGTGCTGTATTTACATGCGGGGCTGCAGGTTATATATATATATATTTACACAATTTACAGTATTTACAATATATACACAGAAATATGATTAAAGTAACACAGGAATGAGATTCCCCTCCCCGACCAGGAGGAGGGCTCCCCCCCTCTACCCCCTTCTCTCCCCTTTTCCCCCAGAGAGTGTTAGAAAGAGAAAAAAAGAGCAGTTGTTAATTGAAAGCAGTTATAATTAGAGCAAAAATGTTAGTAGGTTTTTTGCAGGCCTCACGGTTATCAGTCCAAGGTCAGTCTGGCAGGAAGCCCAGAAGCCGCAAGCTGCGAAAGGAGGAAAAAGTGCAAAACTGCCCGAAATCTCTGCAGGAATCAAAACTTAAGGCAGTACTCTACCAATCCACCAGTGAAATTAGTTTAGACCTGTCCTTTGTTCATAAAACTTTCAGTCACATTGTGTAGGATGACGGAGATTGGGAATCAATATGGCTGACCAATGTGATCGAGTATTGTTCCTTTACTGTTCCAGTGTTGCAGGCCGATGGTGCAGGCCTGAGGTGCAGGCCTATGGAGTAGGCCTGTAGTGCAAGTATAGCACTGTAAAGTGTAGAAGAAACAGGAGATAGGAAAGGCAGAAGAAGAAGTGCGTAGCAAGGCAACTGCTACGACTTATATAAACTCGGAGTGCTCTGTTGGCATAGCTCCATTGGTTCCCTATGAGTGACCACACATTGCACTATTACAGATTATTGGTCCAACTACTAATAACACAACGAGGTTGTTGATGCAGGTGCATGTCCTGTTGTCCCAAGATAACTGTCCATGTTTATAGCTACCAGTGTCTTGTTTTAGTTACATGCTGCAGGCACAGCACTGTTTTGCTATACTGCTAGCTGATTCTGCATTTATGGCCTACCACCATGTCAGGCTCTAGAATAGAATAGAATAAACCAGGTTGGAAGAGACCTTCAAGATCATCGCGTCCAACCTATCACCCAACACCACCTAATCAACTAACCCATGTAACCAAGCACCCTGTCAAGTCTCCTCCTGAACACCTCCAGTGACGGCGACTCTACCACCTCCCCGGGCAGTCCATTCCAATGGGCAATCACTCCCTCTGTGTAAAACTTCCTCCTGACCTCCCGCCTGAACTTCCCCTGGCGCAGCCTGAGACTGTGTCCTCTTGTTCTGGTGCTGGCTGCCTGGGAGAAGAGACCAACCTCTGCCTGTTTACAACCCCCCTTCAGGTAGTTGTAGAGAGTAATGAGGTCACCCCTGAGTCTCCTCTCCTCCAGGATAAGCAGCCCCAGCTCCCTCAGCCTCTCCTCATAGGGCTTGTGTTCCAAGACCCTCACTAACTTCGTTGCCCTTCTCTGGACTCGTTCCAGCAAGTCAACGTCCTTCCTAAACTGAGGGGCCCAGAACTGGACACAGTACTCGAGGTGTGGCCTAACCAGTGCAGTGTACAGGGGCAGAATGACCTCCCTGCTCCTGCTGGCCACACAGTTCTTAATGCAGGCCAGGATGCCATTGGCCCTCCTGGCCACCTGGGCACACTGCAGGCTCATGTTCATCTTACCATCAACCAGCACCCCCAGGTCCCTCTCTGCCTGGCTGCTCTCCAGCCACTCTGACCCCAGCCTGTAGCACTGCATGGGGTTGTTGTGGCCAATGTGCAGAACCCGGCACTTGGATGTGTTAAATCTCATGCCATTGGACTCTGCCCATCTGTCCAGCCTGTCGAGGTCTCTCTGCAAAGCCTCTCTACCCTCTAGCAGATCAACTCCTGTCCCCAGCTTGGTGTCATCCGCAAATTTACTGATGATGGACTCAATGCCCTCATCCAGATCATCAATAAAGATGTTAAAGAGGATGGGGCCCAGCACTGATCCCTGGGGGACTCCACTACTGACTGGCCGCCAGCTGGATGTGACACCATTCACCACCACTCTCTGGGCTCGGACATACAGCCAGTTCCTAACCCAGCTCAGAGTGCTGCTGTCCAAGCCTTGGGCTGACAGCTTGGCCAGGAGTTTGCTATGGGGGACGGTGTTCAAGGCCTTGCTGAAGTCCAGGTAGACTACATCCACAGGCCTCCCCACATCCACTAGACGGGTCACCTGCTCGTAGAAGGAGATCAGGTTGGTCAGGCAGGACCTGCCCTTCCTAAATCCATGTTGGCTGAGCCTGATCCCTTGGCCATCCTCTAAGTGCTGTGTTAATGCACTCAGGATGACCTGTTCCATGATCTTGCCTGGCACTGAGGTCAGGCTAACAGGCCTATAATTCCCTGGCTCATCCAACCGGCCCTTCTTGTGGATGGGCACCACGTTGGCCAGCTTCCAGTCCTCTGGGACATCTCCAGTGAGGCAGGACTGGTGAAAAATGGTGGAGAGCGGCTTGGCCAGCTCCTCTGACAGCTCCCTCAGCGCCCTAGGATGGATCCCATCTGGTCCCATGGACTTGTGAGGATCCAGGCGGCTGAGCAGATCACCAACTACCCCATTTTGGAACAGTGGAAAACTATGCTGCTCCCTGGCTCCTTCTGCCAGCTTTGCAGGCCAGCTGTCTGGAAGACATTCTGTCCTGCTAGTAAAAATTGAGGCAAAGAAGGTGTTAAGTATCTCTGCCTTTTCCTCATCCCTTATCTGAACGTTCCCCTCCGTGTCCACCAAGGAGTGGAGGTTGTCTCTGCCCTTCCTCTTACTATTAATGCATTTATAGAAGGACTTTTTGTTGTCCTTCACAGCAGAGGCCAGACTAAGCTCCAAGTGCGCTTTTGCCTCCCTAATTTTCTTCCTGCAAGACCTAGCAACATCCTTAAATTTTTCACGGGTTGCCTCCCCTCTCTTCCAAAGGTGATACACCCTCTTTTTTTCCCTTAGTTCCATTAAAAGTTCTTTAATGTGGCCGGTTGACGCTGTCCCCTTAAGAAAGGGAATATGGTGGACGGAAGTTGGTAAACGGAAAGAATAATCTAAACTAATTTCATTGGAAGAGTGGGAGGAAGCACCTTCTGAACTGGGAGTGAACTGGGCATTTCCAGCACTTCTCTGTCAGTCTTGCTTCCGCCTCTCCACGGTGCAGCAGCTCTCTCTCTGCTCGGCTTTCTGCCAAGGCCTCGGCCTTGAAGACCAGATAAAGGCCGGTATTAACTCCCTTCCAATTAACACGAACTGCTTCTAACATTTTTTTTTCTCTCTTTTCTCTCTCTTTCTATCCCACTCTGGGGAAAGGGGGAGAGAGGGGAGAGCGGAGGTGGGGAACCCCCTCTGCTGAGGGGGGTTACTTTCATTTCTGTGTTACTCTGTTGTATATTTTTGTATATATTGTAAATTTGTAAATATTCCCCTGCAAATCCTACACTGCTTTGTAAATATACCTCCACTGCTTTGCTAATTCAGCTTGTGAGTTTTTTTTCCTTTCCCTTCAATTTTTTTTTCTCTTTTACCTTACAAGGGGGAAGGGAGGAGGCTTCTTGGCCTTACCCTTCCACCCCACCACATTTAACCATCCAGGCTGGCCGTCTGCCCCGGCGGCTCATCTTCCGGCACATTGGCACAGCCTGTCCCTGAGCCTTCAACAGTTCTTCCTTGAAGTAGGACCAGCTCTCCTGGACCCCTTTGTTTTTAAGGGCTTTATCCCAAGGAACCCTCTGAATTAGTTCCTTGAGTAACCTGAAGTCCGCCCTCCGGAAATCCAGAGGGGAGGGCTTCTTGCTACCCCTCTTAGCTTGACCAAATAATGAGAATTCAATTATCTCGTGGTCACTGGCCCCTAAGCACCCTCCGACCACCACATCACCCACCAACCCTTCCCTATTGGTGAAGAGGAGGTCAAGCATAGCCTTGCCCCTGGTAGGCTCTCGCAGCACCTGGGATAAGAAGCTGTCCTCCATGCATTCTAAGAACCTCCTGGACTGTCTCCTCTCTGCTATGTTAAGATCCCAGCAGATATCAGGCAAGTTGAAGTCACCCATGAGAACAAGGTCAGGCGATCTTGAGACAGCCTTAAGCTGCCTATAGAATGACTCATCAACATCCTCCTCCTGGTTGGGTGGTCTATAACAGACTCCAACCAGGATGTCTGCCCTGTTGGCCTTCCCTCTAATTCTTACCCACAGGCACTCAACCCGATCGTCCCTAATCTCCGTCTCAATGGCATCTAGTGCCTCCCTGACGTACAGGGCCACCCCTCCACCCCGTCTTCCTTGCCTGTCTCTCCTGAAGAGTCTGTAGCCATCAATTGCAGCGCTCCAGTCATGTGAGTTGTCCCACCACGTCTCTGTGATGGCAACTACATCATAACTTTCCTGCTGCAGCAAGGCTTCCAGCTCCTCTTGTTTGTTGCCCATGCTTCGTGCATTAGTGTACATGCACTTCAGCCGGGCTGCTGGTTTCACCTCTGGCTCTGGCTTATCCCCCCCAGACCCCAGCCTGGGGGGACTGGTTTCAACCACTTCCCCCTTCGAAACTAGTTTAAAGCCCTATCTATGAGACCTGCCAATTCCCTCCCCAGAATCTTTTTCCCTTTGAGGGATAGACCATTCTCGTACACTCTGATCTTACCCCTCCTTTGGGACAGATGTGCTCCATCTGTTGCCAGCTGGCCTGGTGCAGCAGAAAGTTTTTCAAGATCGAAAAATCCAAAATTCTTTTGCCTGCACCAGCCTCTAAGCCACTTGTTGACTTCAGCTGCTGACCTGTTCCTTATGGTATTTCCACCTGCAACTAAGTGTATAGACGAAAAAATTATTTGTGCACCTGATCCCTCAACCAGATCTCCCAGGGCCCTGAAGTCATCTTTGATAGCCCTGGGAGTTCTGGTTGCAACATCATCATTCCCTAACTGCATAACTATCAAGGGATAATAGTCAGAGGGCTGCACCATACCAGGCAGTCTTCTGATAACATCTCCAACCATGGCTCCTGGAAGGCAACAAACCTCCCTGTGAGTAGGGTCTGGCCGACATATGGGGCCCTCTGTTCCCCTCAGGAGGGAATCGCCAATAACAATTACCCTCATCTTTTTTTTAAGGGAGCAAGTCCTGATGCCAGGGGAAGGCTGTTTAAGCTTAGGCTGTTTCACCTTAGGTTGTTTCACCTTAGGTCGTTTCACCTTAGGTCGTTTCACCTTAGGCTGTTTTGCCACAGGGAAAACCCCAGATGGTGTGTCCTTCGATATCAGAATCACCTCACCCTCAACCTCCAATGCCCCGTACTTGTTTTCCAAGGGCAGTGGGGGGGGTGAGGGGGGGCAAGGAGGTTTAACCTTGCATCTTTTGATAGGAACCTGCATCCATTCCACTCTGCTCTTTGGATAACTGGCCTCTGCTGGGGGGGCCTGCAGAGCCTGGTTACTCAGGTTCGTCACCCTTCTGCAATTGCATACATCTCTAAGTCTAGCAACCTTGTCCTTCAGTCCGGCCACCAGGCTAAGCAGACAGTCGATCTGCTCACACCTAAAGCAGGAGCCGTCCCCTCTACCCTGCATCTCAAGTGCCAGGCTCCAGCACTGTCTGCAGCTAGATGCCTGGACACCTACCTCTTGCTTATGACACCTACCTATCTGCTTATATTCCCCCTCAGTCTGAGTCGAGACTGACTTTTTAAAGGAGTTATTGCGGCGAGTTACCACCATGGCTAGCCCTGCCCACGGGACCTACTGGAGAAAGTTTTGTTTTTCTAAATATTGTGGCGGCTTTTTAAAGGCATAGCCTCAAACGGTCAAAGGATGTTACGAAGAAGTTCTATAAAGAAAGAGTGATTGCCCTTTAGAATGGGCTGCCTGGGGAGGTGGTGGAGTCGCCGTCATTGGAGGTTTTCAGGAGGAGACTTGATGGGGTGCTTGGTGCCATGGGTTAGTTGTTTAGGTGAGTTGGATTGGTTGGTGGGTTGGATGCAATGATCTTGAAGGTCTTTTCCAACCTGGTTTATTCTAAATAAAAAAACAACCAACCAAACAAGCCTTAAGCTGCCTATAGAATGATTCATCAACATCGTCTTCCTGGTTGGGTGGTCTATAACAGACTCCAACCAGGATGTCTGCCCTGATGGTCTTCCCTCTAATTCTTACCCACAAGCAATCAACCCAATCGTCCCTAATTTCCATCTCCATGGCATCTTCCTTGCCTGTCTCTCCTCCTCTCTCTGCCTGTAGCCGTCAATTGCAGCGCTCCCATCATGTGAGTCGTCCCACCACGTCTCTGTGATGGCAACTACATCATAACTTTCCTGATGCAACAAGGCTTCCAGCTCCTCTTGTTTGTTACCCATGCTTCGTGCATTAGTGTACATACACTGCAGCTGGGCTGCTGGTTTCACCTCTGACTCTAGCTTATCGCTCCCAGACTCTTGTCTGGGGAAGGCTGTTTAACCTTAGGCTGCTTTGCCTTAGGCTGTTTAACCTTAGGCTGCTTAGCCTCAGGGAAAACCCCAGATGGTGTGTCCTCCGGCATCAGGACCACCTCACCCTCGATCTCCAGTGCCCCATACCTGTTTTCCAAGAGCAGCGGGGAAGGTGAGGGGAGGCAAGGAGGTTTTATTTTATGTCTTTTGATAGGAACTTGCGTCCATTCCCCTCTGCTTTTTGGATAACCAGCCTCTGCTGGGGGAGCCTGCAGAGCCTGCTTACTCTGATTCATCTCTTTCCTCTTCTGGTTCATCTCCTTCCTCCTCTGCTTCATCTCTTTCTTTCATTCCCTTACATTTCTAAGGCTAGCAACCTCATCCTTCAGTCTGGCCACCAGATTAAGCAGATAGTCAATCTGCTCATACCGTATGCAAGAGTTGCCCCCACTACCCTGCATCTCAAGAGCCAGGGTCCAGTACTCTCTACAGCCAGATACCTGGACAGCTACCTGCTTGTGTTCTACCTCAGTCTGAGTCGACACTGATTTTTTTAGGGAGATTTTGCTGCGAGTTACAGCCATGCCTGTCCCTGGCCACAGCACCTACTGGACAAAAAAAAAAATTATAAAAAGTGCGGCGGTGCTTGAGAGCACAAGAAAATACAATAGAATACAGGCTGCCCGACGAACAGAAGGCCCACGAGCCGCGGCAAACCCTTTTAAAATTAGCCGCTCCCGACGCTGGGATCACAAGCCTCAGCCATGTGAAATGGCAGCTCCTCCTAGCCTCGCAGCGTGTGCAGGAATCTCCGCGGTGCCGGCGATTCCTGTAGCCCGAAAAGGAGAGCAGCGGATGGTCCCTTGAGGCTGCTTCCAGGGACCTGCTTTATACTGCTTTGCAAGAGATATATGTGTGTATGTGTGTTTATGTGCTGGGATGTACACACATACACATTTGCCATCAGCATTTATCCTTTGTTGCATGTTAATAAAGGACAGAGCATGGAGACATGGCATAAAACATACAGGATGGCAGTGATTTATTCTATTCAACCACAAAAAATATGACGCTGATTGTCAGTATCACACAGTATCACAGTATCACTTAGGTTGGAAAGGACCTCGAGGATCATCGAGTCCAACCTATCAACACAGACCCCATGACTAGACCATGGCACCAAGTGCCACGTCCAATCTCCCCTTGAACGCCTCCAGGGTCGATGACTCAACCACCTCCCTGGGCAACCGGTTCCAATGCCGAATGACTCGCTCGGTGAAGAACTTCCTCCTCACCTCGAGTCTGAACCTCCCCTGGCGCAGCCTGAGACTGTGTCCCCTTGTTCTGGCGCTGGTTGCCTGGGAGAAGAGGCCAACCCCCTCCTGGCTACAACCACCCTTCAGGTAGTTGTAGAGGGCAATGAGGTCACCCCTGAGCCTCCTCTTCTCCAGGCTAAACAATCCCAGCTCCCTCAGCCTCTCCTCATAGGGCTTGTGTTCAAGGCCTCTCACCAGCCTTGTTGCCCTTCTCTGGACACGCTCAAGTGTTTCGATGTCTTTCTTAAACTGAGGGGCCCAGAACTGGACACAGTACTCAAGGTGCGGCCTAACCAGAGCAGAGTACAGGGGCACAATGACCTCCCTGCTCCTGCTGGCCACACTATTCCTAATGCAGGCCAGGATGCTATTGGCCCTCCCGGCCACCTGGGCACACTGCTGGCTCATATTCAGGTGGCTGTCGATCAGCACCCCCAGGTCCCTCTCTGTTTGGGAGCTCTCCAGCCGCTCCGACACCAGCCTATAGCTCTGCATGGGATTGCCGTAGCCAAAGTGCAGCACTCGGCACTTGGACTTGTTGAAAGCCATCCCATTGGACTCTGCCCATCTGTCCAGTCGGTCGAGGTCCCTCTGCAGAGCCTTTCTACCCTCTAACTGACTAACATCTGCCCCTAACTTTGTGTCATCTGCAAACTTGCTGATGACTGACTCTACCCCTTCATCCAGATCATCAACGAATATGTTGAAGAGGACAGGGCCCAGCACTGATCCCTGGGGGACACCACTGGTGACTGGCTGCCAGCTGGATGTGGCACCGTTCACGACCACTCTCTGGGCCCGGCTACAACAGCAGAGAAAAAAATGCATAGGGAAGGGTTTGGATAGATAAAATTGTGTTGTTTTGATAATTTTAGACATACTGTGACATTCTGTATTCTATTCTGTGTTCTATTCTGTATTTTATTCACAAAATATTGTCAGTGCATCTTACAGATCTTGATGGATTGAGCTTTCCAGAACTGCTGTCACAGACTGGCAACGTTAGAACTAGGGAGGTAAGACCAAGCAAAGAGGCCCCTATATTAAAAAGTATGGTGTACCTATTATTGGGTTATTCAGTTTGGGATAACTTGGAGTCATTCCCCTGATTTCAGGGTTTTTTCTTATCTGATGAGTTTATTGGTCATCTCAAAAAAATAATTATATATATTATCATCTTACAATAAAAGATATGAAAAACTGCGGCTACTTTTTAAATGCTTGCTCAAAAATGCTGCTATAGCGTAGGGGAGTCAGCTGGTGTCCTTATATTGACCTCATTGATGCTTTCAATTCAGAGGGCTGGAGTTAATAGATTTTTAGGACTGTAATCTAACGTGGTTTTCATTACTTTCTCCCTAGTTAGAGAAAACACATTTGAAGGTCAGTTTCTTAGTAACTGTCTCAGGAAGGAATAAATCACCCTCTGTAGGTGCCTGGTTCTGTCAAACACTATCTAAACAATGCACTTAGACTGAAGGAAATTGATTAATTTTCATAAATGTGTTGCAAATATTATGTGCTATCTGAGGTGTCCTAGGGCATTTGACATGTCCACAAGGGGTTGGCAAGGATGATACAGGTCTCCCTGGAGATTCAGACTCATCTGAACTTGGAGGTGAAAGCCAGTTAGGTTCACACAGGACATTCAAAATGCTGTTTGATACCTTTGTTTAGAGATTCTGTGTGCAGATAATGTGTAATATTTATGTGTAATTGCCTTTGACCTCCAGTTTTCAAGGACACAGGTCTGCCTTTTTTTATATGTGTCACTTGTATGCCAGGCCTATGCAGACCTTTTATATAAGGCATCTTAGATGACACCAAATGCCTTTATTTAGGCATCAGTACTGAATCCCGGATCCCCACCGTCTGTCACATGTGAACACCTGGTGTACTGTGTCCAGTTCTGAATCCCCCAACACAAGAAGGACATGGGACTGTTATAGCAGGTCCAGAGGAGGGCCACAAGGATGATCAGAAAGCTGAAGCACCTCTGCTATTGGGGTTGTTAGTCTGAAGAAGAGGAGGCTTCAGGGAGACCTTATAGCAGCCTTCCAGTATTTGAAGGGGACTTAATGATAGCTGGAGAGGGACTTGTTACAAAGATGTGTAGCAACATGATGAGGGGTAATGGCTTTAAAATGGAAGAATGCAGATTTAGATTAGACATTAGAAATAAATTCTTCATCATGAGGGTGGAGAGGCACTGGAACAGGTTGCCCAGAAAAGTTGTGGAGGCTCTAAATCTGGAAGTGTTCAAAGTCATGTTGGATGGGGCCTTGAGCAACCTGGTCTTGTAGGGATTGTTCCTCATCATTGCAGAGGGTTGGAGCTAGATAACCTTCAAGGTCCCTTCCAACTCAACTAATTCTGATTCAGTGATTTGTAGAGATCTAAATGGAGCTGTTCAAGTCTGCCTGCTGAAACAGACATCTCTGTTTCAAGTGCCTGAGTTTAAGGGGGAGGAATTACTTCTGGAGTATTTATCACAGAATCACTTCTGTCTCAGTATATGCAGGTATGTAACTGACCCTTGTATTTAGGGTGATGCCCACAGTGTTAGATTATTTTCAATGTCAATCTGTGCTGGCTAGTACAGGCTCTCTGCTTTTCCTGGGTGGAACACACAAGTCTTTTGTCTTTAGAAGAGAGAGAAAACTCCACCTTTTAAGAGGCAGCATGCACATACAGCATTTTCCCCCCAGATTTTAATTCTAGAATACCACCTGACTTTGCTGTCTGCACAGGAGACATGTTAGAAATGAAAGAAAAAATACACTTCAGCATCTACAAGAGAGAAATAATATGATCGGTTTTTCCAATAAGATAAGAACCAATGACAAAACCATTCTGATTTGTGTTGAAAGTTAAGTAATTTTGAAACAGCCATAGTTATTTGTTCATGAGCCAGGGAAAGCAGCATGCAGTATGTCAGGCTTTGAGATACAATTTATTGGTGTGTCATTGGCTTAAATCCAACATTATGCTCATAAATAATATAATCCTAGTGTGACACATTTCTGCTTGAACCTTGACTGAAAATTATTGAGAATCATGTTATGAATTATGTAGTAGCAGTCACACAGTCGAGTCAGAAGGATGCAACTTGAGTGAAATGCTGAAATACATTTGTAATTAGGTATGCTACCCAAAGACACATAGCTACAGAAAGGGCAAAGTGTCTTTCTCTGCATCCAGTGGTAGAACGTGAAGCCTTGCTGCAGGCTCAGGCTAATGGTCATCCAGCTTTTATTAACTCATTCTTCTAGGATGGAAAGTCTGGTGTGGTTCAATGTTGTCATCTGTATCACTCTCTTGTATGCTATTAGCACTGTGGTTTGTCTCTTAATTATACTATCTCAATATGACCCAAGGCTCCAGACGAACCTTGACTATAATATACGATCCAACTGCTCAGCAGCATGGGAGTAACTCAGTGGAATGTGCCTGACAAGCCAAGAGAGGACAAACATAGTGGTGCTTAGGGACATGGTTTAGCATCAAACTTGGTAGTGTGATGTTCATGGCTGGACTCAATGATTTCAAAGGTCTTTTCCTGCCTAAACAAATCTATGGTTCTATGATAGAGGTTTTAGCATCAAAGTAGTTAAACTCATCAGGTGTGATAATGTTTAGCCTTGTGACAGATAAAGAGATTATCTACATTGAAGATCTATGTGTGGTTTTCAAATGTAGAAGGACTTTTGGTAGCTATGTAGTCCCTCTTCAAACCATTGTGTAGTGTGCTGCTTGTCTGTAGTGGTTATTTCTAGTCTACCTGCATAGTTCTTTGTTCCCAGTCTTTCTTCTGGAGAGAGATAATTGTTTCCCTTTGAGAAGAAACTTGCCTGTGGTTCTAGGATTAATTCATCCAGGGTACCATTTCTTATAATCCCTCTTGTGAAGCAGAGTGAAATTTCACTCCCTCTGCTCTAGGCTATGCCCAAATATTCTTCTGGCAGGCCTTGTATTTTCAAATGTCCTGATGTGCTCTCATGTCATGCAGCCCCAGTCCTTGGTGTATCCTTGAGAAGTGCCATTCTTAATGGACTGACGCAAACTGTTAATTGAGAAAGTGCACACACACATACACGCACACACACATACACACACACACAAATTGTGCCTTAGTGCCTTGCATGATAAATGAAAGAAATGGTTGTTGACCATGTTTCCCATCTCAGAGTTTTAATTTCTCTTCAGTTTCCTAGTTCTCGTGCCATGGTATATCGTGAAATCAGGGAATAAATGAATAAATGAATGAATAAATGAAGCCAGACTCTGAGAACCACCTGTGGTACAGACACATTCAGCCAACTGGAGCTGACTGGAGTGTGAGAATTCAGTAGCTGTGAAGAATTCAGGAGTACTCCTGACTTTCACTTGTTCTAGTAGTGTACCTTCAGACAAGTACTACATATAACTACAGACTTTTAAAACAGATTTCCTCTTCTGCATTCTTTCACTTGCTTTCATCAACAGACTTTTGCATAAGTCACCAATTCCTTGGTGCATGTGACAGGGCCAAAATGTATATTTTTATAAGGCATGCTTATACTTGATTTTTTTTTTAAACTTCCATTTAAAATATTGCTCTTTACTTTATTTTAAAAGTAATCTTGGTCCCCTCCAGTTGTTTGTTCCAAACTAAAATTATTTATGCGTTACGATGCTGTAGACCAAACCCAAAGGTAAAGCAAAGATGCTGGTAGCCTTGGGGCAATTTTGTTGCTTTAAGAGACTTATCGACTTAATTTCCTAAGAATTCAAGGCACTGTGTGCATGCAAAGTGTTTTGGAATAAGTGCTGGAGCTTACAGAAGTGCCATCTTGTTTGGGACCTGAGGCTATAAGAGTCTCTCAGATCTCAATGAGTTGTGTTCTCCCTGGCTGCTGCCTGCTGTGAGTCTGAGGCACTTTGCTGATGACTCCATCAGTCATACTTTGCTCCCAAACCTCCTTCTTGCACATGATTTTAGGTGGAGGGTAATATATGGATTTAAATTGATGCCTAAGCATGCAGGCTTTTTTCCTGTCAGTGCCTGTTGTTGGAAAGTGGAATAGAAATGGAAAAGAGAACAAAACAGAAATCAACACTGTATATAAACTATTTCCATGCTTGCATTTTTCCTCTGCTGAGGTCTAGCAGAACTGAGAAGGGCAAAAAGGGTGATCAGAACTACAGAGCATCTTCTATAGAAAGAACAACAGGGTACACTGAAACTGTTCAGTGAAAAAAAGAAATAATCTGTTCAGGTGTAACAGATGTCTACAAAATGATGAAAGGCACAGGGAGTGTAAAAAAAAATTGGTATTGCAGAATATCTCCCCACGTAAGAAATAGGGACCAGAAAGGGTGCAAGTCAGAGCCAGTTTCAAAATAAATCAAATGAGCTGGGAAAAAAAACCCTGTGCTGGGTTGAGGCAGCCCCCTTCCCCACCCCTGGCAACAACAAACACTCAGACAAACGGATTGCAAAAGTGATGGAAAGTTTAAATAGAAAGCAGCGAACTTTTACAGAAAGCCAAAAGCACAGTGACAAAGAAAGATCCCAAAACAGACCCAGAGAGATACCATCCTCACCTGAGGGTACACCCAAAACCCCCAGGGCTCCTTCTTCCCCCTCCCATTGCTAGACTAGTCTCAGCTGGACAGATCTGAGACTGCCCATCCCCCCATGGCCTTGGGCCTAGCCAGACGCAAAGCCAGGAGGCATCTCCCCCAGTTACCGGCTGACGGAGGAGGAAGAGAAGAGGAAGTGCTAGACTCCGCACTGCATCTTATAGTGATGCAAAGAACTGTGGTAGGAAATACTACATAATTTCCTGTGTCCACCCCTCTGGGCTGGACTTCTGGACACAGGAAGTAAACATTGCAGGGGGGCACCCAGCTCAAACTGCAACACGCCACCCCTTATTTCATACCATAATCTTTGCACCCAAACACATCATTAAATCAGAAATTTTCTGATGACATGTCCAGCGAAGTCCATATCTTCATCTGGGCGTCCACCCAAACAGTCTCTCAATCAGGCTCAAGTGTCAGTCCATTCCAGTTCTTCTTCCCTCATCTAATGGAACCTCTCAGTGATGCAGAGTTCACTCTTCTGCAGTGCAAGCTCTTCATGGATCCATTGGACATCCTGGTCACCTGGAAAGAACCTCACAACTTCTCAACCAAACCTTTATTCCCATCTCTATTTACTCAGCGGCATATTTCCACCCCTGGGGCAAGCCAGTCAGAACAATCAGGCTCTAACTGCTTCTCCACCCCTTCAGGAAAACAGCACGCTGAGCCTTTTACAACCCTGCACGGACCTATCCCAAGCCCAGTGCTGACCGCTTCCAGCCGCGGCCCGAGGCTATACAGATGCTTGTCACAGTACACTGCCTTCCCACTAGGCATTCGCATACCAAGGCGTGACAGCATCCAACAACACAACCCTCCCCCGGAAGAGGGAGGGGCTGCACCACAACCTACTGAGAAGAAGGGAGGTGGAGCCAGGTGCTCGGCGCCATTTTCAGAACTCGTCCGAAAAGCTGGGGAAGAGACTAGGGCCGGCCCCACTGCAGCCCAAGTGGACGGCCAGGGACCGCCGTCGCCGCTCCGAGCGCACGGCTGGGGCCGCCGCCACTGCAGCCCGAGTGCACGGTCGGGGCCGCCTTCGCCGCTCCGAGCGCACGGCTGGGCCCGCCACCGCCGCCCCCCAAGCATACAGTAGGGCTCTGGCCACCTCTACCGCCGCGGTACAGAATCAAAATCGCCTCCACCCCTCGGGCATTCAAGCGGCTCCTCCAGTGAAAACCATAAACATGTCCTCAGGGCCCTTGAGAACAGCTTTCCAGCTGGAGTCCCCGTACGCTCATAGGGAGCCGGGTTTGCCCGCTCACCACGGCTGACCCTACCCTGCAGCAAGAACAGAACTCACTTTGATCTGCTCGCTGCTGCCCCTCCCCCACTTCACTCCCCGCAGCTTCTGCCGCTCCACAGAGAATAAAGGTGGAGGAAGGGCAGGTCCCGCATTCTCAAGCGGTGCCCCAATTCCGATGGTTAAGAACCACTCCTGCCTGAAACAGCAGGAGGGACTCTGTGCCACCGGCCACGCACCAGGTATCCCCCTGCAATCCATAAGAACTCACACAATTGCCCCAACAACAACACTTGAGCCCCAACTGCCAAAAAAACCCAAAATTACGCCCAGAATTAAATTTAAACTCTCTTATCTTTTGCAATCCGATCTGCAGAGTAACCACAATAACGAACTCCTACTCCTGGCTGGCTCCGCCAAGAATGTAAAGGGGTTGGGGGCAGACCCCCTGTCCACCATAACCATCCTCTGCTACCAAGAATGTGCTGGGTTGAGACAGCCCCCTTCCCCACCCCTGGCAACAACAAACACTCAGACAAACAGATTGCAAAAGTGATGGAAAGTTTAAATAGAAAGCAGTGCACATTTACAGAAAACCAAAAGCGCAGTGACAAAGAAAGGTCCCAAAACAGTAACAGACCCAGAGAGATCCCATCCCCACCTGAGGGTACACCCAAGACCCCCAGGGCTCTTTCTTCCCCCTCCCACTGCTAGGCTAGTCTCAGCTGGCCAGATCTGAGACTGCCCATCTCCCTGTGGCCTTAGGCCTAGCCAGGCCCAAAGCCAGGAGGCATCTCCCCCAGTTACCGGCTGACGGAGGAGGAAGAGAAGAGGAAGTGCTAGACTCCGCACTGCATCTTATAGTGGTGCAAAGAATTGTGGTAGGAAATGCTACATAATTTCCTGTGTCCACCCCTCTGGGCTGGACTTCTGGACACAGGAAGTCAACATTGCAGGGGGCACCCAGCTGAAACTGCAACAACCCCACAAACCAGTTGACCTCCTTGCCAAATATGTTTTTGCATACAGAAAATTTCTCAGGTTTAAATGCAGCCAGGAGAAATAGCTGGAAGAGAGATCCAGTGAGGGTTATTCAATTTACAGCAGCCTCAGGAAATCTTGCAAAAAATCAGAGATTAGGACCATAGTACTGGCAAATATTGTTTGTCTTAGTCAAAGTGAGGCTTGAAGGGCTCTGGGCAACCTGATCTAGTTGAAGATGTCCCCGCTCGCTGCTGGGGGGTGTGACTAGATGCCCTTTAAAGGTACCTGAGTTATTCAAGCTAGACTCTGCACTGCATCTTATAGTGGTGCAAAAAGTTGTGGTAGGAAATACTACATAATTTCCTGTGTCCACCCCTCTGGGCTGGACTTCTGGACACAGGAAGTAAACACAGCAGGGGTCACCCAGCTCAAACTGCAACAGCAGGTCACAGACACTTCTGTGTGTAATGGCAATGCCTTTGCCCAGCCAACAGACACTCTGCTTCAGCACTTTATTTCCATCAGTGACATACCATGTTTTTGGGGAATGAGTGCATGTCAAGTACTGCATAAATGGCAAATTACTAACCACATATCTGTGTGGCCTCTGCTTGGCCTCCTGGGTATAAATTATTTTTTCTGTAACAATCTTCTCTGGTATTTTCTTGAGTAATTGTATTTTTCTTTGGGGCGGGGGGGGTGTGATTGGATAGGAAAGAGTTATTATCTTTTGCTAGTGGGAATGCACCATAACTTTATTGGCTACTAACAGATGAGAAAATAACTCTTGTATTCCATTCTACATTCTGTATTTCCATTAAGGACAGCAGTAGTTCAAAACAGATAAATTTTAATCATCTTCTAGCTAGACGTTGAAGGTATTTATTAGTTTGGGCTCTTATTGGAGAATGGTTAAGGGTGTGTTCCTGTGGAGATGGAGGAAAGAGGGCTGAAGGGGCTGCTCATTGAATTGGCTTGTTATTTAATGGAATTTTTTTTCCTTTGCTCTTGAATAATTATAAGTTGTAAGTTTAAATAATGGTCAAGGTACCTACCATTTTCTATTGCTGTCTAAAATGTCCATTTGCAAATAAAATAAGTAATATGAGACTGCTTTTTTTTTCTTTCTGGATGTGCCTATAGCAGTTAATTCAGCTTAGCAACAGTTATCAGAAGAGGAAAGAAAAGGCAAGATTGTTCTTGCTTGCAGTAAACAAACTCTGTAAACAAAGTTAATTATTTTCTGCAGCATAACCCTAAAAGTGATCCTTATTTTGGTGGTAACAAAATGTTTGTGCTGCTTTGCTTGTATATTGTAGGCTATATTTTGGTTTGTTTCTGTGTATCTCAAGCCCCCTTGAGGTTGCTGAGTGATTACAGAGATTTTCACAAGAGAAGGGTAAGGTTTTGCTGGTATTGCACAGATGAATTTATATGAAAGATATGGTTTTGAGAGAATCAAATGGATTACACAGCCCTGATGACATCTCTTATTTTATGTGTACATTGAGTTCTACTTGAGTAGCAGAGCACTAAAGTGTGTCAAATGACCGAGGATGATCTCAAATGAATCTCTGCAAAGTGTTGGAATGCTTCAAGCAAAAGAAGATCACAAAATGATTTGAAAGCCTCAAATCAATGACTTGAACGAAAGATGTGATGCTTTGCAATGAAGCAAATAATCAGGTTGATAATAGGACCATGTAGCTCTATCTCAATCTCTTTCGCATGATGTTGTACCACAGGTTCTTTTTATCCCTAATAGACTTCTGAAAGGTAATTTATTGAGAAAGTACTCCCTTCCTCAAGGGAGATAGAAAAGTGGCTAGAGTGAATTTATCTGTGCACAAGCTGGCATAATTTATTTTTTATTGGCTATATCCTTGGACTTTCTGCAGTGGTAAATCAGATTAAGCTTGGTTCCATTTTTGAACACTTCAGAGATGTGCAAAGAGCTTCTGATGCTTTTATTCCTACTCATCACATTTTCATTGATCCAGTAGTTTGTGTTGTAAGTGATATTTAAAAGAGTAAATAGTTAAAGGAGTCCAAATTTTTACTATAAACCCTGCGATTTGTCTCTGTGTCCATGGGACACATCAGTCATCCTCTGTGGCCAAGAAACATCAGTGCTTTGCAGTACTTCTTAAGACTCTTCTTCAAGCAGTTAGACACTGAAGACACAAAATTTGAATCCAAACATGTTGCAGTTAAGGACTGGTTGTAGTTACATTGTGAACAGCACTTCTTTTCTGCAGCTCGTGCCCATTTTTGATTCAATATTCCTTAGTGTATGATTCAGTGCCCAATTGTTCCCCGCCATCAGCATTGATTCAGCTGCATTCCCCAAACATGACCGAAATCATGTTTTTATGGGTTTCCAATTCCTGGATTGGACAATTTGTGGCAGTTCATTTTCATGTTTATGTAATGTGTCAGTAGACTGGGGTGCGTTAAGAAGAGTGTGATCAGCAGGTGGGGGGAGGTTCTCCTTCTCCTTTGCCCTGGCCTGGTGAGGTCATGTCTGGAATACTGGGTCCAGTTCTGAGCTCTCCAGTTCAAGAGAAACAGGGAACTGCTAGAGACAGTCCAGCAGAGAGATGGAAAGATGATGGAGGGGACTGGAAGAGCAAAGGCTGACACCTGGGGCTGTTTAGCCTGGAGAAGAGCAGACTGAGAGGGGATCTTCTCAGTGCTGATAATGCCCCAGGGCATCACAAATTATGCTACACACTTCCTTCTGAACATGAGGAAAAACTAATTTCCTGTGAGGGTGACAGAGCCCTGGATCAGGTTGCCCAGATAGGTTATGAAGTCCCCTTCTCTGGAGAGTTTCCAAACATACCTGGATGTGTTCCTGAGCAACCTGCTCTGGGTGACCGTGCCTTCAGAAGGGGATTGAATTAGATGATCCCCGGAGGTCTCTTCCAACACTCACCATTCCGTGATTCTGTGATGAATGGCCCCATAAATAAACCTCTAAACTTTTGGGAACATTGCCATTTTGTTTGGAATTTGTTCCCAGTACCCAGCAGAATGGAATTCAAATCTGTGTGACAAAAGCTTTTATGTACTGTGGTTTTGAAAACAGCAATACCAGTAATGATGGAAACAAGCCTCTCAGAGAGGAAATCTTTTACTGTCTGCATTCAGGCCTGAATTCCCAAAGTCTCCTCATCTCATTTTTCCCCATTCTACACCTGTCTATATATAATGGAATTGATTATTTATACATTGCCAAGTCAACAGAATTAATTCAATTTCACGAGTGAAACTCGATCCAAGAGCAAAATAATTTTTTATAAGATGGAAATCTTCATGAATAAAACATCGATCCCTTTTTTTCATGGATTCTCTATTTATTGTTAAATGAATTTTCATTTATCTTCTCCCTTGCTTAATCTTAACTGATTGTCCTCAACCTAACAAATGCCACGATCACCATTTGGGGTATCTGGCTCAACATGTCACAGCAATCACATTTCAATGTATTTTCTGGTTTCTATAAGAAGTTCTTTTGTTTTTGGGGTGTCTTATTTTCCACTTATTGCATCTGTATTCCACTGACAGAAGACAAATAAGATGAAAGGTATTACACTTTATCTACACAAAATTTTCCTGAAGAATACAAAGCAACCAAAATATGTGAAGGAAGAAGCCAGAAAATATCTAGATTTGGCAAGTAGTGTTTCCTTCACCCAACATCCATAGGATGACAAAGAGATCTTTTAAAAAAAGACCTGTTAGTTGGGACCCTTCGGTTTGTTTCCAGCAAGGATTCATTGCTTTGCTTTGGGACCACTCATGCTTCATTTCTGTTGTACTTAAAATAAGTTAGAATGTTAGAATAGAATAGAATTAAGCAGGTTGGAAAAGACCTTTGAGATCATCAAGTCCAACCTGTCACCCAACACCATCTAATCAACTAAACCATGGCACCAAGCACCCCATCCAGTCTCTGCCTAAACACCTCCAGTGATGGTAACTCCACCACCTCCCTGGGCAGCACATTCCAATGGCAAATCACTCTTTCTATGAAGAACTTCTTCCTAACATCCAGCCCAAACCTCCCCTGGTGCAGCTTGGGACTGTGTCCTCTTGTTCTGGTGCTGGTTGCCTGGGAGAAGAGACCAACCCCCACCTGGCTACAACCTCCCTTCAGGTAGTTTGAGACAGCAATAAAGTCTCCTCTGGGCCTCCTCTTCTCCAGGCTAAGCAACCCCAGCTCCCTCAGCCTCTCCTCATAGGGCTTGTCCTCCAAACACCCCTCAGCTTTGTTGCCCTTCTCTGGACACGTTCCAGAAAGTCAGCATCTTTCCTAAACTGAAGGACTCAGAACTGGATGTGAGGCTTAATTTTTGTGTGCAAAATGCTATGAAGTTTTTGAAAGAGGGAGCTAAATACGTGAATTCTTATTTCAGTATTTGCTTTCTAGTGGAGGCAGAAAACATGGTGTCTCAGATCCAAATGTCTGCAATGGCCTATTCCCACACTGGTATTCTTTTGGGAGCTGTCAGATAAAATTTGTGAATTCTATATGTGTGTTTGGTCCTAATGAACCCTGTACATCTTCAGACTGCTTTTAACCTTTCACTTGTGACTAAGAAAATGCTGATTGTGGTGAATGCAGAACAAATAGGTTCAGAATAGTGATTGGGAATAAGAACCGTACTCCAAGACAACAGAAAAAGGCAGAGACACAGAAGTGGTTGGCTTGAGATCAGCCCTGCCAAGAAGAACTTGAAGACACTGGTTGGTGAAAAGCTGGACATGAGTTGCCAATATGCTCTTGCAGCCTAGAAGCCAGCTGTCTCTTGGGATACATCCAGAGCAGTGTGGCCAGCAGGCTGAGTGAGAGGATTCTGCCTGTTTTGCTCCACTCTGGTGAGACTCCCTCTGCAGTGAGTGTCCAGCTCTGCAGTCCTCATCACAGGAGAGACGTGGACCTGCTGGAGCAGATCCAGAGGAGGCAACAAAAATGATCAGACAGCTGGAACCCTTTTGATATGAGGACAGGCTGAGAGAGTTGGAGTTGTTTGGCCTGAAGAAGAGAAGTCATCAGAGAGACCTTCTTGTGGCTGTTCTGGCTTTGGCTAATATAGGGTTGTTTTCAGTTTGGTTGTTTGTTTTCCCCTTTGCACGAAGCTGGGAAGGGCCATAGCCAGAACAACCAGATGAAGCAGTCAGTGGGTTTTCGATACCAGACTGAGGTCATGGCCAGCAGATAAGGGAAGAGCTGGCCAGAAGCAGGTGGTAGTGACGAGCAAGATAAAGCTGGGCCAGGCCATTGCAGTCAGTGCTGTATTTTGTATCACTTGCTTTATAGGCTATTTCATTAGTGTTACTGTGCTTCTTGATTGTTTTAATCTCTTTGTGCTGTTCTACTAAACTGTCCCTAGCTCACAGGGCTGTGCCTTTTTCTCCCAGTTTTCTTCCCCATCCTACCAGGGGCGCAGTTGTGTGAACAGCTTTTGTGGGACTTGGCAGCTGGCTGGGCATCAACCATGGCAGTGGCCTTTTAGTTTTTAAACGGGCCTGTAAGAGAGAGATAGACTTTTTAGCAGGACCCAGTTTGACAGGACAAGGGGTGATGCTTTTAAATTAAAAGAGGGGAGATTTAGACTAGATAGAAGGAAGAATTTTTTTTTCACAATAATGGTGGTGAAACAGTGGCACAGGTTGCTCACAGAGGTGATGGATGACCCATCCCTGGAAACATTTAAAGTCAGGTTTTCCAGAGCTCTGAGCAACCTCATCTAGTTGAAGATGTCCCTGCTTATTGCATGGGGATTGGACTAGGTGACTTTTAAAGGTCCCTTTGCACTCAAACCTTTCTATCAGTCTATGATTTTCTTTATCACAGTATCACAGTATCACAGTATAACTTAGGTTGGAAAGGACCTCGAGGATCATCGAGTCCAACCTATCAACACAGACCCCATGACTAGACCATGGCACCAAGTGCCACGTCCAATTTCCTCTTGAACGCCTCCAGGGATGGTGACTCAACCACCTCCCTGGGCAACCCGTTCCAATGACGAATGACTCGCTCGGTGAAGAACTTCCTCCTCACCTCGAATCTAAACCTCCCCTGGCACAGCTTGAGACTGTGTCCCCTTGTTCTGGTGCTGCTTGCCTGGGAGAAGAGGCCAACACCTTCCTGGCTACAACCACCTTTCAGGTAGTTGTAGAGGGCAATGTGGTCACCCCTGAGCCTCCTCTTCTCCAGGCTAAACAATCCCAGCTCCCTCAGCCTCTCCTCATAGGGCTTGTGTTCAAGGCCTCTCACCAGCCTTGTTGCCCTTCTCTGGATACGTTCAAGTGTTTCAATGTCCTTCTTAAACTGAGGGGCCCAGAACTGGACACAGTACTCAAGGTGCGGCCTAAACAATGCAGAGTACAGGGGCACAATGACCTCCCTGCTCCTGCTGGCCACACTATTCCTAATGCAGGCCAGGATGCTATTGGCCCTCCTGGCCACCTGGGCACACTGCTGGCTCATATTCAGGCGGCTGTCGATCAGCACCCCCAGGTCCCTCTCTGTTTGGGAACTCTCCAGCCACTCCGACCCCAGCCTGTAGCTCTGCATGGGATTGCCATAGCCAAAGTGCAGCACTCGGCACTTGGACTTGTTGAATGCCATCCCACTGGACTCTGCCCATCTGTCCAGTCGGTTGAGGTCCCTCTGCAGAGCCTTTCCACCCTCTAACAGACTAACATCTGCTCTTAACTTGGTGTCATCTGCAAACTTGCTGATGACTGACTCGACCCCCTCATCCAGATCATCAATGAACATGTTAAAGAGGACGGGGCCCAGCACTGATCCCTGGGAGACGCCACTGGTGACTGGCCGCCAGCTGGATGTGGCACCATTCACCACCACTCTCTGGGCTCGGCCCTCCAGCCAATTCCTAACCCAGCACAGGGTGTAGTGGTCCAAGCCACAAGCTGACAGCTTAGCCAGGAGTTTGTTGTGGGGGACGGTGTCAAAGGCCTTGCTGAAGTCTAGGTAGACCACATCCACAGGCCTCCAAACGTCCACCAGACGGGTCACCTGATCACAGAAGTAGATCAGGTTGGAGAGGCAGGACCTGCCCTTCCTAAATCCATGTTGGCTGGACCTGAGCCCTTGGCCATCCTTCAGGTGCGCACTGATTGCCGCCAGGATAATCTGCTCCATAACTTTCCCTGGCACTGAGGTCACGCTGACTGGCCTGGAGTTTCCAGGTTCCTCCATCCTAGTTTCATAGTTTCATAGTTTCATTCAGGGTTGGAAGGGACCACAAGGATCATCTAGTTCCAACCCCCCTGCCATGGGCAGGGACACCCCACACTAGATCAGGCTGGACAGAGCCTCATCCAGCCTGGTGTTAAACACCCCCAGGGACGGGGCCTCGACCACCTCCCTGGACAACACATTCCAGGGTTTCACCACTCTCATGGTGAAGAACCTCCTCCTCACATCCAGCCTGAATCTCCCCACCTCCAGCTTCATTCCATTCCCCCTAGTCCTATCACTACCTGAGATCCTGAGAAGTCCTTCCACAGCCTTCCTGTAGGCCCCCTTCAGATACTGGAAGGTGACAATTAGGTCTCCTCGGAGCCTTCTCTTCTGCAGACTGAACAGCCCCAACTCCTTCAGTCTGTCCTCATAGGAGAGGTGCTCCAGCCCTCTGATCATCCTCGTGGCCCTTCTCTGGACACGTTCCAGCACCTCCACATCCCTCTTGTAATAGGGGCTCCAGAACTGGACACAGTACTCCAGGTGGGGTCTCACCAGGGCTGAGTAGAGGGGGAGGATCACCTCCCTCGACCTGCTAGCCACACTTCTCCTGATGCAGCCCAGGATCTGATTGGCTTTGCGGGCTGCAAGTGCACATTGAGAGCTCATGTTGAGCTTTTTGTCCACCAGCACCCCCAAGTCTCTCTCCTCAGGGCTACCCTCCAGCCAGTCACTGCCCAGCCTGTATTTGTGCCTGGGATTGCCTCGACCCAGATGCAGGACCCTGCACTTGCTCTTATTGAACTTCATGAGGTTGGCCTGTGCCCACCTCTCCAGCCTGTCAAGGTCCCGCTGGATGGCCTCCCTTCCCTCCAGCGTGTCTGCTGCACCACACAGCTTGGTGTCATCAGCAAACTTGCTGAGGGTGCACTCAATGCCACTGTCCATGTCCCCCACAAAGATGTTGAATAAGACAGGTCCCAGGACTGATCCCTGAGGGACTCCACTTGTCACTGGCCTCCACTGGGACATGGAGCCATTGACAGCCACTCTTTGGGTGCGACCATCAAGCCAGTTCCTTATCCATCTAGTGGTCCACCCATCATACCCATGTGTCACCAGTTTGGAGACCAGGATGTGGTGCGGGACAGTGTCGAAGGCTTTGCTCAGGTCCAGGTAAACGACATCAGTTGCTCGCCCCTCATCTATTAATTTTGTCACCTGCTCATAGAAGGCCACCAGGTTGGTCAGGCAGGATTTGCCCTTGGCAAAGCCATGCTGACTGTTCCCAATCACCTCTTCACTATTCTTTTGAGCGAGTAGTGACTCCAGGAGGATCTGTTCCATGATCTTTCCAGGCACAGAGGTGAGACTGACTGGCCTGTAGTTCCCTGGTTCCTCCTTCTTGCCCTTTTTGAAGATGGGGGCAATGTTTCCCCTTTTCCAGTCTGTGGGGACTTCACCAGACTGCCAGGACTTTTGAAATATAATAGAGAGGGGTTTAGCAACCTCATCTGCCAGTTCTCTCAGTACCCGTGGGTGTAACCCGTCGGGTCCCATGGACTTGAACACTTTCAGGTTCTTCAGATGATCACAAACCTGATCTGCACTTACAATGGGCAGTTCTTCTACCCCGTCCCTGGCTTTGACTTCCATAACATCAGGAGTGTGGCTAGAGGCCCTTGCAGTGAAGACTGAGGTAAAGAAGTTATTAAGTACCTCAGCCTTTTCCTCATCACATGTGACCATGTCACCATTTTCCTTTCTGAGGGGGCCCACACCTTCCCTAGTCTTCTTCTTCCCATTAATATACCTGTAAAAGTTCTTAGTATTCCCTTTAATCTCCCTGGCTAGATTCAACTCAAACTCTGCTTTGGCTTTCCTGACCAGGACTCTTGCTGCTCGGGCAGCTTCCTTGTATTCCCCCTGTTCTACCTGTCCTTCCCTCCACTTCCTGCAGAGTTTCCTTTTAAGTAATAGTGTGTCCAGTAGCTCCTTGCCCATCCAGGCAGGCCTCCTAGCATTCTTCCCTGCTTTTCTCTTTGTTGGTACACAGAGCTCCTGGACACAGAGGAGGTGGTCCTTGAATACTGACCAGCTGTCCTGGGTCCCTCTTCCCTCCAGGGCTTTGTCCCACGACACTTTGGCTAGCAGATCCCTGAAGCGATCAAAATCTGCATGCCTAAAGTCTAGGGTCGTGAGCTTGGAATACTTCCTCCTGATTGCCCTGAGGATGTTAAATTCAACTGCTTCATGGTCACTGCAGCCAAGGCCGTCTATGAGCCTCACATTGCTTACCAGCCCTTCCCTGTTGGTGAGAACAAGGTCCAGCATAGCACCATTTCTTGTTGGTTCCTCCACCATTTGGAGGAGGAAGTTGTCTTCTATGCAGTCCAGGAACATCCTGGATTGCTGGTGCCTTGCTGTGTTGTCCTTCCAGCAGATATCCGGGTGGTTGAAATCACCCATGAGGACCAGGGCTTGTGACCTGGAAGCTGCTTCTATTTGCCTATGGAGGGCCTCATCTGCTTGGATCTGCTGGTCAGGTGGCCTGTAGGAGACCCCCACAGTAATATCTTCTTCCCCTGTCCTGCCTTTAATTTTGACCCATACACTCTCAACTAGCTTATCATCCCTCCCCAGTTGGAGCTCCACTGATTCCAACTGGCTATTGACATAGAGGGCAACAGCTCCTCCTCTCCTTCCCTGCCTATCCTTCCTAAAGAGTTTATACCCATCTATGCCTACATCCCAGTCATGGGACTCATCCCACCAAGTTTCAGTAACAGCCACTATGTCATGGCATCCCAGCAGCACAGTGGCCCTTAACTCATCCTGTTTGTTGCCCAAGCTGCGCGCATTCGCATAGAAGCACTTCAGCTGGGCTGGCCCTGTCCTCCTCTTGTGCCAAATCCCCTCGGTTTCCACAGAATGTCCTGGTGGATCATTCGTGGCTTGCCTCAGGGTAGCAAGTTGAGAGCCCTTACCAGCTCTCCTTCTCTCTACTGCTGGTGAGCTGCCCCTCTGTTTGTCACCAGCCAGCAGGAGACTATTAACCCCTTCCCCCTTCAAATCTAGTTTAAAGCCCTATCAATGAGCCCTGCCAATTCCTGCCCCAGGATTCTTATCCCACTCTGGGACAAGTGTGTCCCATGAGTTGTTTTCAGCTCAGGTGCCTTGAAAACCAATCCATGATTGTGGAACCCAAAGCCCTGTCGATGGCACCAGCCCCTGAGCCATGAATTGATCTGTCGGCCCTTCCTCAGTGTGTCCTCATCCATTGCTGACGTTAGAGGGATGGCAGAGAACACGACTTGAGCCCCTGATCCCTTTAGCATTTGCCCTAAGGTTCTGAAGTCTTTTTTAATAGATTGTGAGCCTCTCATTGTTACATCGTCACTGCCCACCTGAAAGACCAGCAGTGGGTAGTAGTCCGAAGGACTCACGAGGTTGGGAATTCTATCTACAACATCTTTTACTTGGGCACCAGGGAGGCAGCTGACCACTCTATGAAATGGGTCTGGTCTGCATATTGGGCCCTCTGTTCCCCTCAGTAGGGAGTCTCCTATGACGATGACCCTGCGAGGTTTCTTTTCTGGGTAAGTTTTGATGGCTGGCCTGAGGCAACCTGTCATTGGTGCAGCTTCTGACCTTCTTGGGTCCTCGACCTTACCAATGACCTGTTCCTCCTGCAGAGCCTCATACCTGTTCTGTAACTGCACTGGAGGCAGCGTGCTGCTCACAGGAGCAGACTTCCTTTGTTTGCATTTCTTCCGTCGGGCAGAGACCTGTTCCCATTGGCCCTGCTCATGGGGGTTACTACAGGGAGGTTGAGAATCTTGCTTCTGGGAAGGTATCAAACTCCCTGTTCCGCTAAGTGTTACCCCCTGTTCTGGTTTAGAAGAGATTACATTATGGGAATTGTCAATTTTCTGCTCGCCATCTCTTCTAGCTCTTAGCCTTTCCACCTCTTCTTTTAGTTTGACCACCATGCTCATCAGATCACTGACCTGCTCACACCTGAAACAGGAGCTGCTCCCTCCAGCCTCCATGTCGAGTGCCAGGCTCCAGCACTCACTGCAGCCACCTGCCTGAACATCTGCATGCTTGTGTGTGGTCTCTGTTTGGGTGCCCACTGTCCTTCTGTTAGCCTTTGCTCTAGTGGTGACCATCTTGCAGTAACCACCCTCTCCACACGGCTTTTTTTTTTTTTTTTTTTTTTTTTTTCCCTGTCAGTGAGAAGGCGAGCTGCGCTTCTCAAGCTGCCTCTCTCCTCAGCCACGCGCTGGGGTCTGTTTGGTTTGCGCGCGGTCTCCGCGGCAACCCCTCCCCCAGCTACGTCACTGCCCTCCGGCAGGTAGGCAATCCGAGCCCGCTGCCCCTCCTCCTCTCTTTGGAAAGTCCCAAGCCACCAGCCCCTTACCGCCTGAAAAGCAAGGGAATCAAAGCCAAAAGCCAAACTCCCAGAGCTGCGCTTCTCAAGCTGCCTCTCTCCTCAGCCACGCGCTGGGGTCTGTTTGGTTTGCGCGCGGTCTCCGCGGCAACCCCTCCCCCAGCTACGTCACTGCCCTCCGGCAGGTAGGCAATCCGAGCCCGCTGCCCCTCCTCCTCTCTTTGGAAAGTCCCAAGCCACCAGCCCCTTACCGCCTGAAAAGCAAGGGAATCAAAGCCAAAAGCCAAACTCCCAGAGCTGCGCTTCTCAAGCTGCCTCTCTCCTCAGCCACGCGCTGGGGTCTGTTTGGTTTGCGCGCGGTCTCCGCGGCAACCCCTCCCCCAGCTACGTCACTGCCCTCCGGCAGGTAGGCAATCCGAGCCCGCTGCCCCTCCTCCTCTCTTTGGAAAGTCCCAAGCCACCAGCCCCTTACCGCCTGAAAAGCAAGGGAATCAAAGCCAAAAGCCAAACTCCCAGAGCTGCGCTTCTCAAGCTGCCTCTCTCCTCAGCCACGCGCTGGGGTCTGTTTGGTTTGCGCGCGGTCTCCGCGGCAACCCCTCCCCCAGCTACGTCACTGCCCTCCGGCAGGTAGGCAATCCGAGCCCGCTGCCCCTCCTCCTCTCTTTGGAAAGTCCCAAGCCACCAGCCCCTTACCGCCTGAAAAGCAAGGGAATCAAAGCCAAAAGCCAAACTCCCAGAGCTGCGCTTCTCAAGCTGCCTCTCTCCTCAGCCACGCGCTGGGGTCTGTTTGGTTTGCGCGCGGTCTCCGCGGCAACCCCTCCCCCAGCTACGTCACTGCCCTCCGGCAGGTAGGCAATCCGAGCCCGCTGCCCCTCCTCCTCTCTTTGGAAAGTCCCAAGCCACCAGCCCCTTACCGCCTGAAAAGCAAGGGAATCAAAGCCAAAAGCCAAACTCCCAGAGCTGCGCTTCTCAAGCTGCCTCTCTCCTCAGCCACGCGCTTTCTTATGGATGGGGACCACATTGGCCAATTTCCAGTCATCTGGGACCTCACCGGTGAGCCAGGACTGGAGGAAAATGATGGAGAGTGGCCTGGCCAGCTCATCTGCCAGCTCTCTCAGCACCCTTGGATGGATCCCATCTGGTTCCATGGACTTGTGAGTGTCCCAGTGGCTCAGCAGGTCTTGAACTAATTCCCCATGGATTACCGGGGCATTACACTGCTCTCCGACCCCATGGCCCAGCTTTGGAGGCCACTCCTCCTGAACTCCTGCCTTTCTGTTAAAAATTGAGGCAAAGAAGGTGTTCAGGACCTCAGCCTTTTCCTCATCTTCGGTCACCATGTTCCCCTCCAGGTCCAATAGGGAGTGCAGGTTCTTCCTGCCATTCTTCTTATTGTTAATATATTTATAAAAAGCATTTTTATAAATATATTTACTGTTTATACTGAATATAAATATATTTACTGTGATAAGATCTACTTTTCTCCTTGTTCACTTTCATGAATGAATCACAGTGCTAGTTTTGATTACTTAGACCCAAAATGAACTTCCAAGTGGTCCAGGTGCAGCTCACATGTGGGAGGTGCATTGCACAGTTGTCCTCTCAGCTCTTCCAAGTGGAGTTTAGTGTCATGTGTACAGGGATATTCTAGTGCGTCTCTCAAAGATCAGAAAGTTTGGTCTCTCTTGCTTTTATATGTTCTCTTGCTACTGTATGATGACAACTTTTCAGACCAGTGGGCTCTTTTTCTGGGAACTGGAGGCAAGAAATTTTCCAAAATAGGATTCTGAAGATGAACTTTTCTTGTTATGGAGACTCACCAGAGAACAGTGAGGTTGACCTTCAGGATAAAATTCGTTTAAATAATCCTGGTTATTGGGTGGGGAAAGAATACTGAGGCAGTGAGTGAGGCTTTGGAAGTATTACTTTGGAAGTATTTTAATACTCTGCCTTATGTATATCCCTGCTCTCTGCTGGTTAGGATCAAAATTGCATTTGAACAGGAATATTTGAAACCTCTTGTACATTGTGAAGTTTAGAGCAGCTGTGGTTTGTGCCTTGTTAATATTCTTAATGTTGACTTCAGATTTATTTGAATTCTGTTGATTTTGTATTATACACAACTTGTAGCATACTTTTATGATGGATTGAATAAGCACATTTTGTGAGTTGTTTTTGATCTCTCCATAGCCCTATTGTTTTTCCCAGTTTGAGTGCTGTTGTCTTCTAGGATATTTCAAAAGTCATAGCCACGGTGTATTTTGCACATTTTTCATGGTAGTTTTTCCCTTGACAGAAAAATGCTCCTTTTCTGTTATGATCACCTGCTTTTCCTTTTGCAATAATTCTAATCTGTTGCTCAGATTTCATACAAACATACATACACATGTCAGCAGCTACCACAGAGGCAGAAATTAACTGCCTGGGCATTTGTTAATTTGAATGAACATGAGGCTTCTGCTTCGCCTATGGAAAAAAGAAGCAAAACCCAACAGTTTCTCTGGGAATTCATGCAGTGTGAACAGAACACATCTTAGCAAAATGGTGAGCCAAGAAATTCCTCTTTAGTTGCTCTGTTAGGCAAACTGCATTTTAAATTTCTTGCCGAAGGCTTTGTTTGACTTGCCCCAGGCAAGCTGTTCAACATATTTATCAACCCTGTTGTAGCATTAGAGCCAGCGCTTATCTGGGAAGATCATCCGCTTAATGCCATCTGTCATCAGCAGTTTTATTTCTTTCAGATGAGCTTGCTCTCTATTTCAGGGCTCTTTTTGTTGTTCTTAAAACATTCCTCTCAACCATTTCGTAATTGATTATTTTCTAGTGATCTCAAATATTCTGTGATTGCTTAAATATTTGGTGGTTGCTGAATGTTAAAGCCCTAAAGACTTCAAGAATACAATTTGATTGTAAGTCTTGATTGATAACATTAATCCTATATGCACCCAGATGGTCCAGCAAAGTGCTCTATGTGTTCCTGTGTTATGTAAAAGATGATACTGCATTTCAGTCTGGATCTGGAATTCTTTCCTCAACAAGAAGTTGAAAAAATGGATAGTGAAGAGTCTGGGGTAATGCATTTGGTATTTTTATCTTGGTGCCTGTGAGGTCATGGCTTTGATAATTTTAGATTTTCAGACCTTTATTAGCTGTTGTGTCAGTGCACAGGCAGTATGAAAGTGTTCAACAAAGCTTTGTTCCCTCACATCACATGTGACTGTGAGATCCAGTTCTAGTTTTGGATTTGTGTCCATCATCACAATGAAGCCAAAGGGACTGGCGCATTGCACTGTAGAGAACAAAGTTTAACTTTGTGGAAGTCTGGTACTATTGAATTACATAAAATCAAGAAACAATATTGTAACCAGGCATACAACCACTGTGTATAAACTAGATACAGGCTGAATATTCTCCTGGGTTACCAGGGACATCCTGATCTGCCAACTGTCCACACTGGGAGATCTGCTTTCTTGTTGCTTGCTTGCTTGCCCATCTTCTCTTTAGGGGAGGGAGCACAATGATGACTACCAAAGTCTCATCCTGACCTTTAATGGTAAAGCCAAGGTACATGTCAACCTGTGAAATACTAAAAAATGGATGGTCCCCATGGTTTCAGAGCACACAGCTTAAATATCTCATTGGCTCAGTACTTAAACATATCTGTACTTGGACTGACTTCAATCAATCGGCTGGATCAACTGCTCTACATGAGTTTTTTTGAAGAAAAAAAATGCCAACCACACTCAGAATTTGGCAGAAATCTATGAAATGAGAATTATTATATAGGTATGTAGCTTGCTGAGGTTCAATTTATCCCTTCCAACTGTGCAAAAAGAAGAAAAAAGCCATTTCAGTTCAAAGCAGCTGAGCATTTCCTTCTACAGGTTTTATAGAGGTAACTAAATCAATCGTATTCAAAATTTGGGCCAAGTCCTATATTGGCCAAGAGAAGCAGGGATACTGGCAGCTGCGTCTTCAGATCCCACAGAGATGCTGGCTAGAGCCAGATGCATTGAGATAGGCTGGTGGGATGTACTGTTGGCTGTCCTTTACTGCTTCAATGTATAGGAGCAGCCTGTGCCCCCAGCTACTTTTGACTGGGTACTGTAGCATTTGAGCAGCTGGCAGAATCATTGCTTCTAGGGCTTCAGAACATAAGCTGGCACAAGAGCCACTCTCCTCTGTCTAGTATGCTTCCAAGCTCTGGATAGATCCCATCCTGCTCCTTACTCTGATCTGGGGTTAGGGAAGAGGATTCCAGGGCATGTTGCTCTTTGTTCTCCCAGCATATTTTATTTTTCTGAGTATATATTTAAAACTGACATTTTGCCTTACTTAGTAGAATCATACATTCTAAAATCCTGTTAACAGAAGGAGGAGCAGGATCTATATCCTTTGCATTTCATCTTCTGTGGTGAAGAATTGCTACCAACCTGGCATTGAAACAGCTTCTTAATCTGGTGTATGGAAAAGTGCCTTGAAGTGTGGGTGTAGGGATTGCAGGCAGTGGGCCAGGAAAGACTTGGCATGCCAGTGAAACAATGCATTCATTCTTCAGAATCTGACAAAAAGAGTCTTCTGCATCTCCTGTTGGGCTGCTGGAAGAGAGAATGCTCGTAAATAAAGCTGGCAGGAATGAAAGGTCTTTGGGTAGTCAGGCAGAAGTCAGGTTGTGAATGTACCTGATGCCCAGTGGAGAAGGATACATCACAAAGGTAAAGGACAAAGGCATTGGAAAAAAAACCAAACTATCCACAAATGAAAATATCATATATGTGTAGAATATGAAAATTAACCAGTATATAAAAACAATGGAAAGCTGGGAGTCCCTGAAGCATCAGCATCCTTTAGCAGCTGTGGCACTCAAAACTTAATAGACTTTAATTAGAATGGAGTGGGTCCATCTTGTGAGGTTTTAGTTTGGATCAGGAATGCCCTTATGATGCAAATTGACTGCTGGTGCAGATTTACGTAATGGAATCAGAAACAGGAATTTACATCAGGGAACCTGCATGGAAACTGAGTGTTATTCCAAGATGTGATAGGAACAGACATGGTAGAAGTGGATCAGAATGAAGGTCATTAAGGTTACCCTTGCAGGGTCATGCCATTTCTTGTAGGAGTGGAGAACATCTGAAACATTTAATCGTTTTCAAACAAGTTTTCCCATCTGTTTCTTTGTTCTGTGTGAAAGCTGCTGTATGCAGTACACAAAATCAGAGAATTGTGGAATGCTATGAGTTGGAAGAGACTTTAAAGGTCATCTAATCCAACCTTACTTCTATCAACAGGGACATCTTCAACTAGGTCAGGTTGCTCAGAGCTCCATCCAACTTGATGTATAATCTTTCCAGGGATGGGGCATCTACCATCTCTCTGGGCAACCTTTGCTAGTGTTTCACCACTCTCATTGTAAATAGTTTTGCTGAGGATTCATCTATCTTTTGCTGCAGCATAGATTTTTATAAATGAGCTGGTCATGCTAGACTATTAATAGTTGTAGAAGAGAAATAGGCAACTTCCAGACACAAATTGCTATGTTTGGAGGGATTTGATTCAGCTGTACAATCAGAGGCTTTCAGGATTTTATGATGTCTGCATATGGGATATGGACATGCTTCCCTTGCCTTGCAATATCTAAATGTAATGGAGGCGACGGAGATTGGAATCAGTACGGCTGACCAATATGATCGAGTATTGTTCCTTTATTGATCCAGTGGTGCAGGCCGATGGGGCAGGCCTGAGGTGCAGGCCTATGGAGCAGGCCTGTAGTGCGAGTATAGCACAGTAAAGTGTAGAAGAAGAGGAGACAGGAAAGGCAGAAGTGCGTAGCAAGGCAACTGCTACAACTTATATAAACTCGGAGTGCCTTGTTGGCATAGCTCCATTGGTTCCCTATGAGTGACCACACATCGCACTATTACAGATTATTGGTCCAACTACTAATGACACAAGGAGGTTTGTTGATGCAGGTGCATGTCCTGTTGTCCCAAGATAACTGTCCATGTTTATAGCTACCAGTGCCTTGTTTTAGTTACATGCTGCAGGCACAGCACTGTTTTGCTCCACTGCTAGCTGGCTCTGCATTTATGCTGAGCATGGCCTACCACCATGTCAGGCTCTAGGCCTGCACTGCTAGATTGCTCACACTGCTCGTCGCTGGCATTGCCACAAAAATGTATACATTTGTGATGTCCAGGAGCGATCTGTATGGCCTCAGGATGGCATTCAAGAAAGGCACATGCTTCTCATGAGTCCTTATGTCATTTATGTCAGGCTTGTGTAGGTAGATGCCTTGGGTATCCTAAGGCATCACAAGTGTGACCGTTTGAGGCTGTGCCTTTAAGAAAGAGACAGTGCTGGGACACTATGGCTGAATGTTTTGGAATATTAATGAAAACAATCAGATATTCTAAACTAATTTCATTGGCGGATTGGTAGAATGCAGTTTTAAGTTTAGGTGCAGCTGGGACTTTCCTCAGTTCGTTCCTTTCCTGCTCCCTGTCCAGCTCATCTGCTTCTGGGCTCTCTGCCACAGCGACCTTCAACAGATAAGCAACTAAGGCCTACTAATACTTTGCTTTAATTAATAACTGCTCTTTTTCTCTTTCTAACCCTCTTTGGGGAAAAAGAGGAGAGAAGGGGGTACAGAGGGGGAACCCTCCTCCAGAGGAGGGAATTCCGTTCCTGTATTTTTTTTTTTACTTTGCTGTATATTTCTGTGTATAAATTGTAAATACTGTAAATTGGGGCCACGAGGATGATCAGAGGCCTGGAGCACCTCTCCTATGAGGACAGACTGAAGGAGTTGGGGCTGTCCCAGGCACAAATACAGGCTGGGCAGTGACTGGTTGGAAAGTAGCCCTGAGGAGAGAGACTTGGGGGTGCTGGTGGACAAAAAGCTCAACATGAGCTCTCAGTGTGCACTTGCAGCCCGCAGAGCCAATCAGATCCTGGGCTGCATCAGGAGAAGTGTGGCTAGCAGGTCGAGGGAGGTGATCCTCCCCCTCTATTCAGCCCTGGTGAGACCTCACCTGGAGTACTGTGTCCAGTTCTGGAGCCCCTATTACAAGAGGGATGTGGAGGTGCTGGAACGTGTCCAGAGAAGGGCCACAAGGATGATCAGAGGGCTGGAGCACCTCTCCTATGAGGACAGACTGAAGGAGTTGGGGCTGTTCAGTCTGGAGAAGAGAAGGCTCTGAGGTGACCCAATTGTGGCCTTCCAGTATCTGAAGGGGGCCTACAGGAAGGCTGTGGAAGGACTTCTCAGGATCTCAGGTAGTGATAGGACTAGGGGGAATGGAATGAAGCTGGAGGTGGGGAGATTCAGGCTGGATGTGAGGAGGAGGTTCTTCACCATGAGAGTGGTGAAACCCTGGAATGTGTTGTCCAGGGAGGTGGTCGAGGCCCCGTCCCTGGGGGTGTTTAACACCAGGCTGGATGAGGCTCTGTCCAGCGTGATCTAGTGTGGGGTGTCCCTGCCCATGGCAGGGGGGTTGGAACTAGATGATCCTTGTGGTCCCTTCCAACCCTGAATGAAACTATGAAACTATGAAACTATGTTCAGCCTGCAGAAGAGAAGGCTCCAAGGTGACCTAATTGTGGCCTTCCAGTATCTGAAGGGGGCCTACAGGAAGGCTGGGGAAGGACTTCTCAGGATCTCAGGTAGTGATTGGACTAGGGGGAATGGAATGAAGCTGGAGGTGGGGAGATTCAGGTTGGATGTGAGGAGGAAGCTCTTCACCATGAGAGTGGTGAAGCCCTGGAATGGGTTGTTCAGGGAGGTGGTCGAGGCCCCGTCCCTGGGGGTGTTTAAGAGCAGGCTGGATGAGGCTCTGGCCAGCCTGATCTAGTGTGGGGTGGCCCTGCCCATGGCAGGGGGGTTGGAACTAGATGATCCTTGTGGTCCCTTCCAACCCTGAATGATACTATGATACTATTTCCCAAAATTGCTTGTAAATTTGCATTTTCCCTTTTGCTTCTCCGGCTGGCTAGCTGTGGTTTTTTTCCCTTCCTCTTTGTGGGGGAGAGAAGGCTGAGCCCTTCTCTCAAACCTTCCACATTTCTTTTTGGTGCCCAATGTGGGGCAGATAATTAGCTTGATTTATTGCTTGCTCGAGCCGGACTAACTAACATGAAGTTGTTTTGGATTTTGGAGGGTGTGTTCTTCTCAATTTTTGGGGTTCTGATCCACAGATATTGTTTGGGTTTGATTCTGGATTACCTAGGTAAATGTTTGATGCAGAAAATTTATTTCTGGTTTCTGTACAAGATCCGACTTCTGTATGATCACTGTCTGGGATTCTTTTGGCTTACCAGACACAGGAATGTGACCTCTAGCACTCTCCCGATTGAGATAAGGCAGTTTAAGATTCCAGTAGGTGAAAGAGTAATTTGAAGTGATGGCTGGGATCCAAAGGTGATTTATTTGATGTGTGTAATCCTGGTGCTGGTGATAACTAATGTGTATTCGCTATATTCTTGGTGTCGGCAGAAAAAGGTGTCCAGAGCATGTTTCATTATTAAGCATAGATCAAAGAGAAGGAGGCGTACCTCTGGGTCAGCCCCAGAGACGTCCAGTGATGAGGAGAATGGAGAATCTGTGTCAGTTAAAGTTAAAAAGTCTACTGGAAAAGCTGCTTTGAACAGTTCTGTTGCTGATTCTGGCAAGCTGCCAGGGGCGGCGGCAGCTCCCAACATGGCTGCTCCCCTGGCTCCGGCTGTAGCCACCATTAATGAGGCAAAGTCATTTCTGCCCACCCTCACAGCAGGACCAGAAGCCCCTTCCACAGCAGCTGATCTGTCTCAAAACCTGTCAGCTTCTGTCAAGGTGGCTGTAAATTCAAACACAGCTCCAATTAAGCAAGTAGCAGTTTTAAAGACTAGAAGTGGCAAGTCCAAAGCTGATCCAGGAGCTAATGGGGGAGAAGAGCAGGAGACTGATCCTGGTGAGGGACCTTACACCACGAAAGATCCTGCTGAGAAGGAAGAGAAGGATTTGTTTTAAAGATCTAGCTGAATTATTGAGATCAACACCAGACAGAGATAAAGCTAGGACAGCAGCTAGCGGTGCTTCTCAGCTTAGAGAGATCTTTAAGAGACATGTTTCTTTGGTTTCAGCCATTGAAATTCTGTCTGGAAAAATTGAGAATTGCATGAAGGATCTGAAAGATTCCATATACCAATTGGCACAGAAGGATTATTCTAATTCTTCCTCCAGGTGGATACAAGTTTCATCTGTGAGGAATAGACGTCCTCCAAGGAGGTCATTCCAAAACAGATCAAACCAAAACAGACAACCAAGGCAGTCACGTAGGCCTATTTGGATAACCCTGCGTGATCAGTTTGGTAAGAACATGAACAGATGGGATGGCCAACCAACTTCTAATCTTTTCAGGAGGCTGAGGGAATTGCAAAGTGGCAGAACCCGAGGCAGCAATACCAGAAGGATAGCTGTTACTTCCACAGTTCCCCAGAACAACTCTAGTAGCTCCAACAGTGGCTCCAGTTATAACATACAAAGCGAACACTGCACACTGTGCGCAATGCACATGTGGGCATGTTCCCCATAACTAGGGGTGCCCTGCCTCCCGCCAGGGGGAGGAGAGGGATAATAGAGTGTGGCCGGTTGATGTTGCCCCCTTAAGAAAGGGAATATGGTGGACGGAAGTTGGTAAACGGAAGGAATAGTCTAAACTATTTCATTGGTAAAGTGGGAGGAAGCACCTTCTGAACTGGGAGTGAAGTGGACATTTGCACGACTTTTCTGTCAGTCTTGCTTCCGTCTTTGCTTCGTGCAGCAGCTCTGCCTGTGCTGGGCTTTCTGCCAAGGCCTCGGCCTTGAAGATAGATAAAGGCCGGTATACTAACTCCCTTCCAATTAACACGAACTGCTTTTAACTTTTTTTTTCCCCTCTTTTCTTTTCTCTTTCTATCCCACTCTGGGGAAAGGGGGGGGAGAGAGGGGAGAGCGGAGGTGGGGGACCCCTCTGCCGAGGGGGGATCACTCTCATTTCTGTGTTACTCTGTTGTATATCTTTGTATATATTGTAGATATTGTAAATTTGTAAATAATCCCCTGCATTCCCTACGTTGCTTTGTAAATATAGCTCCACTGCTTTGCTAATTCAGCTTGTGAGGTTTTTTTTTCCTTTCCCTTCAATTTTTTTTTCCCTTTTACCTTACAAGGGGGAAGGGAGGAGGCTTCTTGGCCTTGCCCTTCCACCCACCACATAGAGATAACAGAATCTATTGGGATGTGTACATCCAGTGGCCTGGCACTTCGCAATTTCGGAAGTACAGAGCTGTGGTGGGTTGGAAGGGTAAGGCCAAGAAGCCTCCTCCCTTCCCCCTTGTAAGGTAAAAGGGAAAAAAAAATTGAAGGGAAAGGAAAAAAAAACTCACAAGCTGAATTAGCAAGGCAGTGGAGCTATATTTACAAAGCAGTGTAGGATTTGCAGGGGAATATTTACAAATTTACAATATCTACAATATATACAAAGATATACAATAAAGTAACACAGAAATGAGAGTTCCCCCCTCGGCTGAGGGGGGTTTCACACCTCCGCTCTCCCCTCTTTCCCCCTTTCCCCAGAGTGGGATAGAAAGAGAGAGAAAAGAGAGAAAAAAAAATGTTAGAAGCATTTCGTGTTAATTGGAAGGGAGTTAATACCGGCCTTTATCTGGTCTTCAAGGCCGAGGCCTTGGCAGAAAGCCCAGCACAGAGAGAGCTGCAGCACGAAGAAGAGGCGGAAGCAAGACTGACAGAGAAGTGCTGGAAATGCCCAGTTCACTCCCAGTTCAGAAGGTGCTTCCTCCCACTTCACCAATGAAATTAGTTTAGATTATTTTTTCCATTTACCAACTTCGGTCCACCATATTCCCTTTCTTAAGGGGACAACGTCAACCGGCCACAAGGGCCTTGGTTGACACAGGAGCTCAGTGCACCATAATACCATCAAATTATCAGGGATCAGAGTCTAGAACTATTCTGGGAGTCACTGGTGGATCTCAAGAGTTAGGTAAGGTGGAGGTTAATATAAGTTTAACTGGTAAACAATGGAGGAAGCATACAGTTCTGACTGGACCTGATGGACCTTGTATTTTTGGAATTGATTTTCTGAGAGAAGGGCATTTCAAAGACCCTAGAGGTTACAAATGGGCTTTTGGAGTAGCTTCAATAGAAATTGATGGACAAAAACTGAAGCTGTCTGCTAGACCTGAGCTTTCTGTGAATCTGCAGTTGTGGGACAACACAAGATACAGGACATTAAATTGCCGTTTGCTTCTCAGACTGTGCATCACAGACAATACAGAACCAACCGTGGCTCTTTGTTGCCCATTCAGAATCTGATTCGTCAGTTGGAGAGTCAGAAAGTCGTCTGTGGCAATGCCAGCGACGAGCAGTGTGTGCAATCTGGCAGTGCAGGCCTAGAGCCTGACATGGTGGTAGGCCATAAATGCAGAATCAGCTAGCAGTGTAGCAAAACAGTGCTGTGCCTGCAGCATGTAACTAAAACAAGGCACTGGTAGCTATAAACATCGACAGTTATCTTGGGACAACAGGATATGCACCTGCATCAACAACCTCGTTGTGTTATTAGTAGTTGGACCAAAAATCTGTAACAGTGCAATGTGTGGTCACTCATAGGAAACCAATGGAGCTGTGCCAACGAGGCTCTCCGAGTTTATATAAGTTGTAGCAGGGGCCTTGCTACGCACTTCTTCTGCCTTTCCTGTCTCCTGTTTCTTCTACACTTTACAGTGCTATACTTGCACTACAGGCCTGCTCCATAGGCCTGCACCTCAGGCCTGCACCATCGGCCTGCACCACTGGAACAATAAAGGAACAATACTCGATCACATTGGCCAGCCGTATTGATTCCCAATCTCCGTCGTCCTACAGTCGTCAGCAAAACTCATTCACCTTTCAACAGTCCAGTGTGGCCTGTGTGAAAGCAGAATGGAGACTGGCGTCTGACAGTGGACTACTGAGCCCTGAATGAAGTAACACCACCTATGAGTGCAGCAGTACCAGACATGATGGAACTTCAGTATGAGCTGGAATCCAAAGAGGCCAAATGGTATGCTACCATAGACATTGCTAATGCATTTTTCTCTATTCCCATAGCAGAGGAATGTAGGCCTCAGTTTGCTTTCACCTGGAGAGGACTCCAGTACACTTTCAACAGATTGCCAATGGGCTGGATCCACAGCTCAAGTATCTGTCATGCAGTGATCCACGATGCTCTGGAGAAAGGCGGTGCTCCAGAACACATCCAGTTCATCGATGATATCATCGTCTGAGGTAGAATAGAATAGAATGGAATGGAATGGAATGGAATGGAATGGAATGGAATAGAATAGAATAGAATAGACCAGGTTGGAAGAGACCTTCAAGATCATCGCGTCCAACATATCATGCAACACCACCTAATCGACTAAACCATGCAAACAAGCACCCTGTCAAGTCTCCTCCTGAACACCTCCAGGGATGGTGATTCCACCACCTCCCCGGGCAGCCCATTCCAATGGGCAATCACTCTCTCTGTGTAAAACTTCCTCCTGATCTCCAGCCTGAACCTCCCCTGGTGCAGCCTGAGACTGTGCCCTCTTGTTCTGGTGCTGGCTGCCTGGGAGAAGAGACCAACCTCTGCCTGTCTACAATCCCCCTTCAGGTAGTTGTAGACAGCAATAAGGTCACCCCTGAGTCTCCTCTTCTCCAGGCTAAGCAGCCCCAGCTCCCTCAGCCTCTCCTCATAGGGCTTGTGTTCCAAGCCCCTCACCAACTTTGTTGCCCTTCTCTGGACACGCTCCAGCAAGGCAACATCCTTCCTAAACTGAGGGGCCCAGAACTGGACACAGTACTCGAGGTGTGGCCTAACCAGTGCAGTGTACAGGGGCAGAATGACCTCCCTGCTCCTCCTGGCCACACAGTTCTTAATGCAGGCCAGGATCCCATTGGCCCTCCTGGCCGCCTGGGCACACTGCGGGCTCATGTTCAGCCTACCATCAACCAGCACCCTCAGGTCCCTCTATGCCTGGCCACTCTCCAGCCACTCTGACTCCAGCCTGTAGCTCTGCATAGGGTTGTTGTGGCCAATGCGCAGAACCCAACACTTGGATGTATTAAATCTCATGCCGTTGGACTCTGCCCATCTGTCCAGCCTGTCGAGGTCCCTCTGCAGAGCCTCTCTACCCTCCAGCAGATCAACTCCTGCCCCCAGCTTGGAGTCGTCAGCAAATTTACTGATGATGGACACAATGCCCTCATCCAGATCATCAATAAAGATGTTAAAGAGGATGGGGCCCACCACTGATCCCTGGGGGACTCCACTAGTGACTGGCCGACAGCTGGATGTGGCACCATTCACCACCACTCTCTGGGCTCGGCCCTCCAGCCAGTTCCTAACCCAATGCAGTGTGCTCCTGTCCAAGCCTTGGGCTGACAGCTTGGCCAGGAGTTTGCTATGGAGGACAGTGTCAATGGCCTTGCTGAAGTCCAGGTAGACTACATCCACAGGTCTCCCCACATACTGTACCTAGAATCTCTTAGCTCCCAGATTACCAGTTTTGAATTGGATGTTCAAAGGCAAAGGCTCCACACCACAGCATGCCACAGACAACCTGGTCTGAGTGGATGGCTCTGATAACACAGAGAGCTCAAATGGGAAATCTCAAAAGACCTGGTCTAGTGGAGGTGATCTCAAGTTGGCCTGAAGGTACCGACTGTGCTAAACCTCCAGAGGAGAAAGTAACTCGTGCTGAGGAAGCTCCTCCTTACAATGACCTTTCTGATGATGAAAAGAAATATGCTTTGTTCACAGACGGTTCCTGTTGTCTTGTTGGAAACAAGTGAAGGTGGAAGTCTGCAGTGTGGAGTCCAATGCATCGAGTTGCAGAGGCGAGGGATGGAGAAGGAGAATCCAGTCAGTTTGCAGAGGTAAAAGCTGTCCAGCTAGCTCTCGACGTAGCTGAACGTGAGAGATGGCCAAAGCTCTATCTCTACACCGACTCATGGATGGTAGCCAATGCTCTATGGGGTTGGCTAAAGGACTGGAAGAAGAATGGTTGGCAGAGGAAAGGAAAACCCATTTGGGCAGCCGACCTGTGGCAGCTATCACCCAAATCATCCATGACTGTGACATCTGTGCTGCTATTAAAGCAGGCAAAGCGAATTAAGCCCTTGTGGTATGGTGACAGATGGTCCAAGTACAAGTATGGTGAAGATTGACTACATCATTCTACCACGTTCCTGTTCTGATAAGCAATACGTGCTTACTATGGTAGAGGCAAACACCGGATGGTTGGAAACTTATCCAGTTCCACATGCAACTGCACGCAACACCATTCTCGGTCTAGAGAGACAAATCCTGTGGAGACACGAAACTCCAGAGAGGATTGAGTGAGACAACGGAACTCATTTCAAGAACAACCTTGTCAAGAGCTGGGCAAAAGAGCACGGCATTGAGTGGATATTCCATATTCCTTACTATGCACCAGCTGCAGGGAAGATTGAACGCTACAACGGTTTGTTGAAGACCACTCTTAAAGCCATGGGGGGTGGATCTTTGAAAAACTGGGAAAAACATTTAGCACAAGCAACCTGGCTGGTAAATAGTAGAGGTTCGGTGAACCTGGCTGGACCTGCATATTCAGATCTGCTACAGAAAGTAGATGGTGATAGAGTTCCTGTTGTTAGAGAAAAGCATCTGTTAGGTAAAAATGGGTATTTTCTCCCTCAGGAGAGGCTAAACCTGTCCGAGGGGTGGTTTCAGCTGCAGGTCCGGGTCACACTTATTGGGTAGTGCAAGAGAATGGTGAAATTCAGTGTATTCCACAAAGAAATTTAACTTGTGCTGAAAGAGTTTAATTTCGAGCTCTTGTACAGCTACATTGCATCCAAAGGAAGAATCTACGAGGAATCTACAGTGCACGAACCCTGAGAACCCTGAGAGCCCTGAGTCAACGAAGAGACCCTGAGAATCCCTGTTTTCCTTTTCTGCGATTCGTCGGCGAAGAGATATACTGTTTTCAATTTTTCTCATTTCCTGATTTTCTTGGACTTCTGAATCATCTACATCTGAGTATAGCCGGAATGGACTATGAACTTCACTTACGAACTGTAAATATTGTTTTGGATTGGATGGACAGTATGAACAGCCAATGAAATTTTTTAGAAGGGGTGGACTGTGACCGTTTGAGGCTGTGCCTTTACGAAAGGGACAGTGCTGGGACACTATGGCTGAATGTCTTGGAATATTAATGAAAACAATCAGATATTCTAAACTAATTTCAGTGGTGGATTGGTAGAATTCAGTTTTAAGTTTAGGTGCAGCTGGGACTTTCCTCTGTTCGCTCCTTTCCTTCTCCCTTCCAGTCTGTCTGCTTCTGGGATCTCTGCCAGAGTGACCTTGAGCAGATAAGCAACTAAGGCCTACTAATACTTTGCTTTAATTAATAATTGCTCATTTTCTCTCTTTCTAACCCTCTTTGGGGAAAAAGGGGAGAGAAGGGGGTACAGGGGGGGAACCGTTCTCCAGAGGAGGGAATTTCATTCCTGTATTATTGTTCTTTTTGGTTTTTTTTACTTTGCTGTATATTTCTGTGTATATATTGTAAATACTGTAAATTGTGTATATATCCTGCATTCCCCAAAATTGCTTGTAAATATAGCATTTTCCCTTTTGCTTCTCCGGCTGGCTTGCTGTGGTTTATCCTTTCCTCTTTTTGGGGGAGAGAAGGCTGAGCCTTTCTCTCAAACCCTCCACAACAAGTCACTGAATCACAGAATGGTAGCGGTTGGAGATCTCTGGAGATCCAACACCCTGCTAAAACAGGGTCATCCATGGCAAGTTGCACAGGATCATGACCTGGCATGTTTGGAGTGTCTCCAGAGAAGGAGACTCCACCACCTCTCTGGGCAACCTGTACTAGTGCACTGTCACCCTCACATGAAATAAGTTCTTCCTCCTGTCCAGATGGAACCTCCTATGTTCCAGTTTGTGCTTGTTGTCCCTTTTTCTGTAGCTGGGCACCACTGCAATGTCTGGTTCAATCCTGATGTTGAGATATTGATAAACACCGAGAAGATCCCCTCTCAAGTCTTCTCTTATCCAAGCTAAACAGCCCCTAGTCTTTCAGTCTTTCCTCCTCAGAGAGATGCTACAGTCCCCTTGTTGACTTTGTGGTCCTCCAATGGCCTCTTCAGTACTTGCCTTTCTCTCTTGAACTGGGGAGCCCAGAACTAAGCACAATAGTCCAGATGTGGCCTCACTAGGGCAGAAGGGGAGAAGAACCTGCTTTGACAGGCTCATCACACTCTTCTTAATGTCGCCTGGGATACCAATGACCTTCTTGGCCACAATAGCACACAAACAACCCTGGATGTTTCCATTGTTTCCATTTAGTCAAATAAATTAATCTGAATGGATCCACTCCTGTCACAGTCAGCGAAGACCTAGTCAATATGGGTAAGATAATCCTTAAAGCAATTCATCTCAGGAGAGTAAACATCTGGGGTTCTGTTCTGCCACTCTCTGTGAGCATTTCACAATTATCATAGAATCATAAAATCAACAAGGTTGGAAAAGACCTCTGTGACCGTTTGAGGCTGTGCCTTTAAGAAAGGGAATATGGTGGACGGATGTTGGTAAACGAAAGAAGAATCTAAACTAATTTCATTGGTGAAGTGGGAGGAAGCACCTTCTGAACTGGGAGTGCAGGAGGAGTATCCTGGGCACTCCGGCACTTTTTATCTTTAGTCTTGCTTCCGCTCCTCCACAGAGCAGCAGCTCTCTCTGTGCTGGGCTTTCTGCCAAGGCTTCGGCCTTGAGAACTGATAAAGGCCTGTATTAACTCCTTTCCAATTAACACAAACTGCTTCTAACATTTTTTTCTCTTTCTCTCTCTTTTCTAACCTACTCTGGGGAATAGGGGGAGAGAGGGGGAGAGCGGAGGTGGGGAACCCCCTCAGCAAGGGGGGGGGGGAACTCTCATTTCTGTGTTACTTTATTGTATATCTTTGTATATATTGTAAATATTGTAAATTTGTATATATTTCCCTGCATATCCTACATTGCTTTGTAAATATACAGCTCCACTGCTTTGCTAATTCAGCTGTGAGTTTTTTTTTCCCTTTCCCTTCAATTTTATTTCCCTTTACTTTACAGGGGGGAGGGAGGAGGCTTTTTGGCCTTACCCTTCCAACCCTACCACAACCTCAAAGATCATCAAGTCCAACCTGTCACCCAACACCTCATGCCTACTAGACCATGGCACCAAGTGCCACATCCAATCCCCTCTTGAACACCTCCAGGGATGGTGACTCCACCACCTCCCTGGGCAGCACATTCCAATGGCCAACAACGCTCTCTGTGAAGAACTTTCTCCTCACCTCCAGCCTAAATTTCCCCTGGTGCAGCTTGAGACTGTGTCCTCTTGTTCTGGTGCTGGTTGCCTGGGAGAAGAGACCAGCCCCCTCCTGGCTACAACCTCCCTTTAGGGAGTTGTAGACAGCACTAAGGTCTCCCCTGAGCCTCCTCTTCTCCAGGCTAAACAATCCCAGCTCCCTCAGCCTCTCCACATAGGGCTTGTGCTTGAGGCCTCTCCCCAGCCTCATTGTCCTTCTCTGGACATGTTCAAGAGTCACAATGTCCTTCTTAAATTGAGGGCCCCAGAACTGGACAATTACTGCAGATTATCTGTAACCAAGGGGATGCTTATCAGTCTTATCAGAGTAACACCCTTCTTTCCTTGTTTTAGCCAAATGCTTCAGTTTATGCAAACTATTTTTTACAAATATGCAAATGATCTGGGTTGCCTTTGGTAACATGTTCCTTGGCTGGGCAGGAGATACATGTGTGTGTATGGAGAGGAACACGGAATAGGGTTGAGGAAATGGATGTGGTTTTTGGAAAGGAATCCTTGTATAGCCCTAATAAATGCTATTACTTGTGGCAATGCCAGTGACGAGCAGTGTGAGCAGTCTGGCAGTGCAGGCCTAGAGCCTGACATGGTGGTAGGCCATGCTCAGCATAAATGCAGAGCCAGCTAGCAGTGGAGCAAAACAGTGCTGTGCCTGCAGCATGTAACTAAAACAAGGCACTGGTAGCTATAAACATGGACAGTTATCTTGGGACAACAGGACATGCACCTGCATCAACAAACCTCGTTGTGTCGTTAGTAGTTGGACCAATAATCTGTAATAGTGCGATGTGTGGTCATCATAGGGAACCAATGAAGCCATGCCAACAAGGCACTCCGAGTTTATATAAGTTGTAGCAGTTCCCTTGCTACGCACTTCTGCCTTTCCTGTCTCCTCTTCTTCTACATTTTACTTTACTGTGCTATACTTGCACTACAGGCCTGCTCCATAGGCCTGCACCTCAGGCCTGCACCATAGGCCTGCAATACTGGATCAATAAAGGAACAATACTCGATCATATTGGTCAGCCGTATTGATTCCAATCTCCGTCGCTGTTAATTACTAGCATTTATTCTGTGCTCTGAAATGCTATTTTGAGCATTTATTCCCAATTTGTATGATTACTGTTGCTTACAGTGGTGAATGAACAGACTACCATATGAATCTGTTTGGTTTTGAAGTTCAAAAGCAAAAAAAGAAGCAAACTTGAAATACCTTTTGACATTCCAATTAAGAGTCAGACAAAACCCATCACTAAAAGAATAAGCTTTTTTTTACAAATTAGCAATTGAAAGTGGCAAATATATTTAGTGCTTAAACACTCTTCTGCAAAACTCATTATAGTCAAATAATACCTTTTTTTTTTCTTTCCTGGGAATGTGAGTATGTTCTTCAGTATTTCTTTTTTTTTCCCCTTCATCTCTTTTAGGAATGCCTCAGGAAGCTTTCTGTCTGAAGGTGGTCTCATGTCATCAGTACTGGGGATTATGCAAATTATTAAAAAAATGGTTCAAAATGATGCCACCAAAATCACAGAATGTTAAGGGTTGGAAGGGGCCTCTAAAGAGAATGTAGTCCAGCCTCCCTGCCAGAGCAGGGTCACCTAGAGTAGGTCACACAGGAATGCATCCAGGTGGGTTTTGAATGTCTCCAGAGAAGCAAACTCCACAACCTCCCTGGCCAGCCTGTTCCAGTGCTCAATCACCCTCACAGTGAAAAAGCTTTTCTTTATGTTCACGTGGAACCCTCTGTGCTCCAGCTGGCACCCATTGCCCCTTGTCCTGATGTCACTGAGAAGAGCCTGGATCTGCCCTCCTGACACTTGCCCTTCACATATTTATAAACATTAATGAGGTCACTCCTCAGACTCCTCTTCTCCAAATTACAGAGCTCCATCTCACTCAGTCTTTCCTTGTAAGGGAGATGTTCCACTCCCTTCAGCATCTTTGTGGTGCTGGGCTCTTTTAAGCACCAGGACCCCCAGGTCCCTTTCCCCTACACTGCTCTCCAACAGGTCAATCCCAGCCTATGCTGGTCCATGGGGCTGTTCTTTCCCATATGCAATACTCTACACTTGTCCTTGTATTTCATGAATGTTTTCTGGGTTCAAATTATAATAAGACTGGCTTGTTTTGCTTATTTTGCTTTTATGTCTATTTAAATTTTACTTTTTCCTCTTTTTACCCCCTCTCAGTTTTATTGAATTATTTTAATGTTTTGTTTCTTCACTTTTATTTGTAGATTAGTAATAATTAGGGAAACTAATTTTTTTTTTTTGTTTGGTTTGGTTTCCTTTTCTATTACAAAAGTATGTGAAGCCTTAAACTGAGATTATTTCCCTATTTAATAGTCACTGTTTGTGTTAAAGATGGCTTTAGGTAGCCAGTGCTCTGAAAAACAGACATTCCATGAGTTGATGTGTCTTGACTCCAGAATATTGTGTGGGGTTTAATTGTTAATATTTCTGTCTCTGTGAAAATGTCTCTGTAGAATGTGGCACGGCTTTAGCAGAACAACAAATATCAGCTGGTGGATGTATCAATGCTGCAGAAAGTGATTTACTAAGGTACTGTTGTAAATGATGTCCTTTTGCTAACAGGTTATTTTGTTATGACAAAGATTTCAATTTTGTCTGTTCTCATGGTGTGACCATTTGACGTTGTCCCCTTAAGAAAGGGAATATGGTGGACGAAAGTTGGTATACGAAAAGAACGATCTAAACTAATTTCATTGGTAAAGTGGGAGGAAGCACCTTCTGAACTGGGAGTGCAGAAGGGTATACTGGGCATTCCAGCACTTCTCTATCAGTCTTGCTTCCGCTCCTCCGCAGGGCAACAGCTTGCAGCTCCTGGGCTTTCAGCCAAGGCTTTGGCCTTGAAACCGATAAGCTACCAAGGCCTGTATTAACTCCTATCCAATTAACACAAACTGCTTCTAACTTTTTTTTTCTCTTTCTCTCTCTTTCTAACCCACTCTGGGGAAAGGGGGGAGAGAGGGGGAGAGCGGAGGTGGGGAACCCCCTCAGCAGGGGGGGGGGAACTCTCATTTTTGTGCTACTTTATTGTATATCTTTGTATATATTGTAAATATTGTAAATTTGTATATATTTCCCTGCATATCCTACATTGCTTTGTAATTCACTGCTTTGCTAATTCAGCTGTGAGTTTTTTTTTTCCCTTTCCCTTCAATTTTCTTTCCCTTTACTTTACAGGGGGGAGGGAGGAGGCTTTTTGGCCTTACCCTTCCAACCCTATGACACATGGCTGTGAGGATTTATAGTTTGTGCAAGATGCACTCAAGCAAAGATGAGATTTGTTCACCATGAGAATAAAATATCTGTCTCTCAGAGGAAGGAGAGCAGAATGAACTCAGACAGAAACTGGAAGGAAAAAAAAGTGGAAGAAACCATGATGAGGATTGAAGCTGGGACTGTGCCTGACCTCCAACCTGAATCTGGGATGGGTCCTTAATTTTGGGTTACTCATTTGCACTCGGGAAAGTTGGTGTAGGAATATGTGAGGAAAAGATTTTGGATCTATATTCCTTGCCATAGATGAAATGGTTCATTTACCACCCCTCAGCATGCCCAAACAATATTAGTTTGATGAACCAGCTACAGAGTCCTTTCTTCAAGGGGCTCAGCATCATTTTAGGCAGCTGGAGCTCAAACGTCCCTTGTAATAGTCAGGATGCACAGCACTGAAGTGTTAGTATCACAGAATCGCCAAGGCTGGAAGAGACCTCAAGGATCATCAAGTCCAACCTGTCACCCCAGACCCATGACTAGACCATGGCACCAAGAGCCACGTCCAATCTCCTCTTGAACACCTCAAGGGATGGTGACTCCACCACCTGCCCGGGCAGCCCATTCCAATGCCTAATGACTCTCTCGGTGAAGAACTTTCTCCTCACCTCGAGCCTAAACTTCCCCTGGCACAGCGTGAGATCGTGTCCCCTTGTTGTGGTGCTGGTTGCCTGGGAGAAGAGACCAACCCCTTCCCGGCTACAACCACCTTTCAGGTAGTTGTACAGGGCAATGAGGTCACCCCTGAGCCTCCTCTTCTCCAGGCTAAACAATCCCAGCTCCCTCAGCCTCTCCACATAGGGCTTGTGATCAAGGCCTCTCACCAGCCTTGTTGCCCTTCTCTGCACACATTCAAGTGTCTCGATGTCCTTCTTAAACTGAGGGGCCCAGAACTGGACACAGGACTCAAGGTGCGGCCTCACCAATGCAGAGTACAGGGGCACAATGACCTCCCTGCTCCTGCTGGCCACACTATTGCTAATGCAGGCCAGGATGCCATTGGCCTTCTTGGCCACCTGGGCACACTGCTGCCTCATGTTTAGGCGGCTGTCAATCAGCACCCCCAGGTCCCTCTCTGTTTGGGAGCTCTCCAGCCACTCTGACCCCAGCCTGTAGCTCTGCATGGGGTTGCCGTGGCCAAAGTGCAGCACCCGGCACTTGGACTTGTTGAATGCCATCCCATTGGATTCTGCCCATCTGTCCAGTTGGTCGAGGTCCCTCTGCAGAGCCCTTCTACCCTCTACCTGACTAATATTTGCCCCTAATTTGGTGTCATCTGCAGACCTGCTGATGACTGACTCAATCCCCTCATCCAGATCATCAATGAAGATGTTAAAGAGGATGGGGCCCAGCACTGATCCCTGGGAGACACCACTGGTGACTGGCCGACAGCTGGATGTGGCACCATTCAACACCACTCTCTGGGCCCGGCCCTCCAGCCAGTTCCTAAGCCAGCACAGAGTGTTGCGGTCCAAGCCACGAGCTGACAGCTTGGCCAGCAGCCTGCTGTGGGGGATGGTATCAAAGGCCCTGCTGAAGTCCAAGTAGAGCACATCCACAGGCCTCTCCACTTCCACCATACGGGTCACCTGATCACAGAAGGAGATCAGGTTGGTCAGGCAGGACCTGCCCCTCCTAAATCCATGTTGGCTGGACCCGAGCCCTTGGCCATCCTTCAGGTGCGCAGTTATTGCCGCCAGGATAATCTGCTCCATCACTTTCCCTGGCACTGAGGTCAGGCTGACTGGCCTGGAGTTTCCAGGTTCCTCCATCCAACCCGTCTTATGGATGGGGACCACATTGGCCAGTTTCCAGTCATCTGGAATCTCTCTGGTGAGCCAGGACTGGAGGAGGCCATCCAGAGGGACCTTGACAGGCTGGAGAGGTGGGCACAAGCCAACCTCATGAAGTTCAATAAGAGCAAGTGCAGGGTCCTGCATCTGGGTCGAGGCAATCCCAGGCACAAATACAGGCTGGGCAGTGACTGGCTGGAAAGTAGCCCTGAGGAGAGAGACTTGGGGATGCTGGTGGACAAAAAGCTCAACATGAGCTCTCAATGTGCCTTTGCAGCCCGCAAAGCCAATCAGATCCTGGGCTGCATCAGGAGAAGTGTGGCCAGCAGGTCGAGGGAGGTGATCCTCCCCCTCTACTCAGCCCTGGTGAGACCCCACCTGGAGTACTGTGTCCAGTTCTGGAGCCCCTATTACAAGAGGGATGTGGAGGTGCTGGAACGTGTCCAGAGAAGGGCCACAAGGATGATCAGAGGGCTGGAGCACCTCTCCTATGAGGGCAGACTGAAGGAGTTGGGGCTGTACAGTCTGCAGAAGAGAAGGCTCCGAGGAGACCTAATTGTCGCCTTCCAGTATCTGAAGGGGGCCTACAGGAAGGCTGGGGAAGGACTTCTCAGGATCTCAGGTAGTGATAGGACTAGGGGGAATGGAATGAAGCTGGAGGAGGGGAGATTCAGGCTGGATGTGAGGAGGAGGTTCTTCACCATGAGAGTGGTGAAACCCTGGAATGGGTTGTCCAGGGAGGTGGTCGAGGCCCTGTCCCTGGGGGTGTTTAAGAGCAGGCTGGATGAGGCTCTGTCCAGCCTGATCTAGTGTGGGGTGTCCCTGCCCATGGCAGGGGGGTTGGAACTAGATGATCCTTGTGGTCCCTTCCAACCCTGAATGAAACTATGAAACTATGAAACTACATGTTGTGTTATAATGAATTTTGATTTTTTCCTCTAGGTGTATAGAATAGGGTGCTGAGAGAGCTGGCGGATGTGCTAGCTAGGCCACTCTCCATCATTTTCCTCCAGTCCTGGCTCACAGGTGAGGTCCCAGATGACTGGAAACTGGCCAACGTGGTCCCCATCCACAAGAAGGGTCAGATGGAGGAACCTGGAAACTACAGGCCGGTCAGCCTGACCTCAGTGCCAGAGAAAGTGATGGAGCAGATTATCCTGGCGGCAATAACTGCGCACCTGAAGGATGGCCAAGGGCTCAGGTCCAGCCAACATGGATTTAGGAAGGGCAGATCCTGCCTCTCCAACCTGATCTCTTTCTATGATCAGGTGACCCGTCTGGTGGATGTGGGGAGGCCTGTGGATGTGGTCTACTTGGACTTCAGCAAGGCCTTTGACACCGTCCCCCACAGCAAACTGCTGGCTAAGCTGTCAGCTCATGGCTTGGACCACTACACTCTGTGCTGGGTTAGGAACTGGCTGGAGGGCCAGGCCCAGAGTGTGGTGGTGAACGGTGCCACATCCAGCTGGCGGCCAGTCACCAGTGGTGTCCCCCAGGGATCAGTGCTGGGCCCTATCTTCTTCAACATATTCATCGATGATCTGGATGAGGGGGTAGAGTCAGTCATCAGCAAGTTTGCAGATGACACAAAGTTAGGGGCAGATGTTAGTCAGTTAGAGGGTAGAAAGGCTCTGCAGAGGGACCTCGACCAACTGGACAGATGGGCAGAGTCCAATGGGATGTGCCGAGTGCTGCACTTTGGCTATGGCAATCCCATGCAGAGCTACAGGCTGGGGTCGGAGTGGCTGGAGAGTTCCCAAACAGAGAGGGACCTGGGGGTGCTGATCGACAGCCACCTGAATATGAGCCAGCAGTGTGCCCAGGTGGCCAGGAGGGCCAATAGCATCCTGGCCTGCATTAGGAATAGTGTGGCCAGCAGGAGCAGGGAGGTCATAGTGCTCCTGTACTCTGCTTTGGTTAGGCTGCACCTTGAGTACTGTGTCCAGTTCTGGGCCCCTCAGTTTAAGAAGTGTTATAGATGACTCCAGGTAAAAGTTTTTGGTAACAGATTTATTGGCACTAAAAGATCGTAAAAAGGCAATAAAAGCAATAAAAGCAAGCAAAGCAACCGGTTGGGCATGTGAGGATACAAAACTTCACCCAAAAAGCAACCTTACAATAGTTTTCTTCATCTTATATAGTTACATCATCTACATAATCAAACTTATGCTAAATAGAAGGCAGGCATATGATAATTAGTCTTAGAATAGATGGTCAAATCCCTTCTCCCTACATTCAGTGTGGTAAGGGTCAAAGTATCCACTTGCACGCATGCTCAATTGTGCAGGCTTCTTATCTGAAGAAAACAAATTCCCAGTTCTGAATGTTTATCTTTAAGACAGCTCCTTCTCAGCCGTGATGTCTCCAATTAACCAGACAGTGTCCTTGCAAGTCTGCAAGATAGGTTTCTTTCCCTTTACCCTCTAAACAGGCCTCACAAGATCCTGACCCTTAATCCCAGTGCACTCTAAGTCTTACAATTTTAACACAAATCACCAGTATATTCATCACAATCCCCCATTTTCTTTTTGTCACCATTGATTTGTGTTAAAATTTCCAGATATTTCAGAACCTTCTTAATTGGATCATAACCATCTGCTTGTAACTTATTGGCATAAACAATTTTACCTAAAGGTCTTACCATTTTAAACCAACAATTACAATGATTTACACAGATCAGTATTACAATTAGTCCGACAGGTATTACAAACAATTTTTTAAAGCAACTTATTTTCGATAAGCAAGAAGTTAACTTATCCCATATTTCTTTAAATCCAGAAGAAGTATCATCCAAAGAAATTTGATGTAATATTTGATTGTGATGGACAATCACTTAACAAAACTACAGATTAACATAACTACAACAGCTTACATTTATGTCTACACATACAACATGTAAGAAATCCAAAGCTAACCTGTTTTGAGAGACTATTGACTTCAAGCTATTGAGCTTTTATTGCATCTATGCTTGCATTCATCATAATTTCAGCTGTAGCAGAAAAATTTACCATCACTTTTTCATGTTCACTACCCCAAGCCAAGGTAGAAAACTCCTAGCAAAACTATGAAACTTGTTATGCTTGGTTGGTAGTGGATTTGCTCCCCTCTTGGTGGTTCTTGCAAAGCTTCTGAGTAATTCCTGTGGCTGATTTACTATAAAGATATGAGGATAGGCCAGTCCTATAGCACATCTTCCTTACCAGCTTAAGGGTAATACCTTATAAGCATTTTTATCACATATCCAATACCATCCTGACCCAATAGGTATCAGCCATCCTTTAGGTATGTGTTCTTTCTTTCTGGTCTGATCATGGCTCCCCATATTTCCTTCTTCCTAACTAATAAATTGTGATCACTTTGATTACTGTCCTATAAAAATTACATTCCCACATCCAGGGTAAAGGTATATTTACATCCAAGGGTTCTTCAAATTGTAATCTCCCCCTTAACTGAAATTGTGGAATCTTGGTACAATCCTCAAGTTGCTGGGCTTTTGGAATACTTTTTGTATTTCTGTTACATCAGGAAAGACTGTCCCTATCAAAGGAAACCTGTATGCTGAATTCTCAGGTAGCTGGGAACATATCCAACAGTAAAAGGACACTACTGCCTGTCTGATGCAGGCTTGAACCCACAACCCTGAGATTAAGAGTCTCATGCTCCACTGACTGAGCTGACTGTGCTCCCTTTCAACAACTGCAGATAAGTGTTCTGTTCTCATACCTTTACTTCAGATGATGTTATAATCTTAGCTCCATAATGGCCTTTCAACCTACCTGTCATTACTAATATTAGAAGAGAATTTATCCACACATGGGAACATGGTCTTTGATTTTGATTGGACTCCTTATACAAAAACAGGGTTAGGATCAAGATTAGGCTCCACCAGTATATGTTAACTCTGCCTCCTTAGCCTACTGGGTGCAACCAGCAGCCAGGTGTTATGTCTTCTTGGCAGCAGTTACATTCTTCAGGAGCCCCACAGATTCCTTAACTCACTTTAAGATTTCATTCGGAGTCTCTTCTCTGCTTCCTCAGTTAGCTTGTTTACCATTTCCCATTGTGCTTTTGTTATTTCAATTCCTCTTCCCTCAAAATCCTGTACAATAATTTTTCTTATGTCTTCCTTACTTTTTTTCCTTCTACTAACCCTTTCAATTTCAAAAACCTGATCTCCTCCTATGATCAGGTGACTGCCTGGTGGATGTGGGGAAGCTGGTGGATGTAGTCTACCTGGCCCTCAGCAAGGCTTTTGACACTGTCCCCCACAGCAAACTGCTGGCCAAGCTGTCAGCCCCTGGCTTGGACAGCAGCACACTGAGTTGGGTTAGGAACTGGCTGGAGGCAGAGCCCAGAGAGTGGTGGTGAATGGTGCCACATCCAGCTGGTGGCCAGGCACCAGTGGTGTGCCCCAGGGATCAGTGCTGGGCCCCATGCTCTTTAACATCTTTATTTATGATCTGGATGAGGGCATTGAGTCCATCATCAGTAAATTTGCAAATGACACCAAGCTGGGGCAGGAGTTGATCTGCTGGAGGGTAGAGAGGCTCTGCAGAGGGACCTAGACAGATGGGCAGAATCCAACGGCATGAGATTTAACACATCCAAGTGCTGGGTTCTGCACATTGGTCACAGTAACCCCATGCAGTACTACAGGCTGGGGTCAGAGTGGCTGAGAGCAGCCAGGCAGAGAGGGACCTGGGGGTGCTGGTTGATGGTAGGATGAACATGAGCCTGCAGTGTGCCTAGGCAGCCAAGAGGGCCAATGGCATCCTGGCCTGCATCAGGAAGAGTGTGGCCAGCAGGAGCAGGAAGGTCATTCTGCCCCTGTACACTGCACTGGTTGGGCCACACCTCAAGTACTGTGTCCAGTTCTGGGCCCCTCAGTTTAGGAAGGATGTTGGCTTGCTGGAACGAGTCCAGAGAAGGGCAATGAAGTTGATGAGGGGTTTGGAAGACAAGCCCTATGAGGAGAGCCTGAGGGAGCTGGGGTTGCTTAGCCTGGAGAAGAGGAGACTCAGGGAAGACCTCCTTGCTCTCTACAACTACCTGAAGGAAGGTTGTAGACAGGCAGAGGTTGGTCTCTTCTCCCAGGCAGCCAGCACCAGAACAAGAGGACACAGTCCCAGGCTGCACCAGGGCAGGTTTAGGCTGGATGCCAGGAAGAAGTTCTACACAGAGAGAGTGATTGCCCATTGGAATGGGCCACCCGGGGAGGTGGTGGAGTCACCACCACTGGAAGTGCCCAGGAGGAGACCCGATAGGGTGCTTGGTGCCATGGCCCAGTTGATCAGGTGGGCTGGATTGGTCAATAGGCCGGACACGACGATCCCGAAGGTCTCCTCCAACCTGGCCTACTCTATTCCATTCTATTCTATTCTAATTGTTCTTGGTATCCCTAACTAAAAATTTCTCTAGCCTTTATTTCCCACTTATGCCAATCCCTTTCAAGAATTTTCCATGGGGATTTAAATCCTTTTTCGTTACCACAAAATAAGATCTCTATATTTATCAATCCAAACTGCCTATTTTTGGGCCTACTTTTACAGTTTTACAGTTACAGCATTCAGGACAAAATACTCCTCAATTATAAGAGATACAAGACCATTTCTTACAGCATTTAAAACATTTACAAGTTACCCATCCTGCATGAGTTCTATGATGTTTTATACACAGAATGAAATGGGGATATTCCTCAATGTTCTCTTGCAACACAGATTCAATATCACACACTATTGCATATATTTCAGGAGGTGGGTCTGTCTTGTAAGTTCCGGAGCTTTCAGACTGAGATGTTACAGTATTGCATCGAGTACTTATCTGTCAGCACTAACTGCAGTCTCGGAGATGCTTCCAATCATCTGTATAAGTGGTGTGGAATTCATGCTGATGTCAGTTTTGCTTTGTCTGTAGAGTCACTCTAATCTCTCCAGGATCAGAGGTTACTGTCCTTTCACTCGCGACACATGCATCCACCCTTCTTCTGCAGTCCGGACAGCTGCAATCTGTTGTTGACAAAACAAAAAAAGATCTCTCCCAAGAGAGTGTATTCAGTCTCTGAAACAACTTACAAATCATTTAAACAAATCCTTTTCCAGATTCTATTTCTATAGTTTTCAAGCAGGGGCACCTTAAAAGGTTCCCCTTTAGCTTCAATTACTGTTGCTGGGGTTTTTCCTTTTCAACCCTCTTAGGAGTCTTAGGAGTCTTTTGTATAATCAATTTTCTGCTCCCATATCTACCAAAAAAAATTACCTCCTCCTTCTGGGGACTCATTAGATATTCTTGTCCCCAGAAGATACAGCCCCTGACACCTTTATCCATGATCGATAGTACCCCAAAGGTCCGAGCAGCTACCTGATTTCTGACTTTCCCTTACAGCAGTTACAAACAGTTTAGCCTCTGCTTTTTGTTTCTCTTCATCCTGCCTTACATATACTTTCTGAGCTTCCCGTAGTAACTCCTCTAATCCCCTGTCTTGCCAATCCTTGATCTTTTCCAGTTTCTTTCTAATATCTCCCCATGATTTTACCACAAACTGTGTCCTGAGAAGTATCACTCCAACTGCAGGATTGGGGTCTATTCCAGAGTACATGTGCAAATCTTTCTTTAATTTTCCCATCCACTCCGTGGGAAATTCATCTTTCCTCTGTTGGTCACTAAAAGCTTTATCAAAATTCTGTCCTCTAGGAACAGCTTCCCTAATTCCTTGTATTATTATAGTTCTCAGGTCACTCATATTCTGTCTCCCTTGGGGCTGCTGATGGTCCCACCCAGGGTCTTGATTAGGCCACTTTTGATCTCCTGGTGGCCCCCCCTGGTTCTGCCTTTCCCATATTCTCATACCAGCCTGTCTAATCCTCTTTCTTTCCTCTGCAGTGAATAGAATACTCAAAATAGACTGCACCTCTTTCCAAGTATATATATTGGGACCCAAAAATTGGTCCAGTCTCTCAGCTACACCTAAGGGATCATCCAGCAAGGTACCCATCTCTTTCTTAAAACTGCAGACATCTGATGTACTGAGAGGTACAGTCACAAACCCTATTCCTCCTTGCTGCCCCCCCATAGGCACTTCCCTGAGTGGATGGAATCCTACACTGTCTCCCTCTTGTTCATTCCTATCATTCCTCACTCTGCTTCTTGTTTGGGTGGGTGAAGGAGAAGTTGGTTGCAGGGCTATTTGATGTAGGGGACTTTGACCCCTGTTCTGCTGAAAAGGTGGTGGTAGGTTATCTAGGGGTTCCCATTTCTCCTTCTCCTTGTCTTTGTCCTTATCCTCAGTTCTTAATATTGGAACAGGAGAGGGCCGTGAGACCCTAATCCAAATAGCAACATATTCAGCTTCTTCCTTACTAAAACACTTTTTAGAATTCACATGATGGTTCAAAGCTTGGCAAATCCAATCCTCAAAAGATCCAAAAATAGGCCAAAACACATGTGGTCTTAATGATTCTTTTGGCCATACCTCCATACAGTAGTGAATCATTCTTTCTTTTGATTTCCCTTTTCTCTGTTCATCATCCTTCCAGTATTGAATGAGCATTCCTAACGGACTCTCTGGAGGAATAGAAGGTAAAGCCTTCTTTCCATCCTGCCTTGATGACTTACTCTTCTTTTGTCCCATTTTCTCCTGACTACCACAAATATTACAAATAATAAACAAATAAAATAAAACTAAAATAAAAAACTAAAAAAAAATCCAAAGAATTCCAAAAACTCATGCGAGTGGAACAGTCTAAACAATTCCTACTCACGAATACAATTCCTGGCTACTACAAAAACTCATGCGAGTGGAACAGCCTAAACTATTCCTACTCACGAATACAATTCCTGGCTACCACAAATACTTAGGCAAGTGGAATAAACCACAAATACTCATTCAAGTGGAACAATACCACAAATAATCATGCAAGTGGAATAATCAAAATAATTCCTACTCACGAATACCCCTCTTCTTTATCAGCCAGAGCCACCGCGCCAGATCCACCGTACCTCCCCCCTTGCAGAATCTGAAACAGCAGACTCAAACACTCAAACTATGGTAGCCGAATACAAATGTAGCCAAATCCTTCCCCCCCCAAGCGGTATTCTCACCACCATGGTCGTCGTCGCTTGGATCTCGTATACGAAGTTTTATGGGGTCCACGTCCTCCAATTGGACGTCAAACAACAAAACAACACCAAATAAAAAGAAAAAAAAAAAAAAAGGAAAATAAAATAAAAGAAAAAAAATTAAAAGAAAAAAAATTAAAAATTTCTTTGCTTGCCTCTATTGAGTTCTGATCGTGCTGACCATTCCGTCTTTTGACTACAATGAAGCCACAGAAAATGCTGTGGGGCGCCCCTTCATTTGCAGTTCAAAAGATGTGAAGGTTCAGACGATTCCCGGCCAACGCACCATTTGTTATAGATGACTCCAGGTAAAAGTTTTTGGTAACAGATTTATTGGCACTAAAAGATCGTAAAAAGGCAATAAAAGCAATAAAAGCAAGCAAAGCAACCGGTTGGGCATGTGAGGGTACAAAACTTCACCCAAAAAGCAACCTTACAATAGTTTTCTTCATCTTATATAGTTACATCATCTACATAATCAAACTTATGCTAAATAGAAGGCAGGCATATGATAATTAGTCTTAGAATAGATGGTCAAATCCCTTCTCCCTACATTCAGTGTGGTAAGGGTCAAAGTATCCACTTGCACGCATGCTCAATTGTGCAGGCTTCTTATCTGAAGAAAACAAATTCCCAGTTCTGAATGTTTATCTTTAAGACAGCTCCTTCTCAGCCGTGATGTCTCCAATTAACCAGACAGTGTCCTTGCAAGTCTGCAAGATAGGTTTCTTTCCCTTTACCCTCTAAACAGGCCTCACAAGATCCTGACCCTTAATCCCAGTGCACTCTAAGTCTTACAATTTTAACACAAATCACCAGTATATTCATCACAAGAAGGACATCGAAACACTTGAGCGTGTCCAGAGAAGGGCAACAAGGCTGTGGAGAGGCCTTGAACACAGGCCCTATGAGGAGAGGCTGAGGGAGTTGGGATTGTTTAGCCTGGAGAAGAGGAGGCTCAGGGGTGACCTCATTGCCCTCTACAACTACCTGAAGGGTGGTTGTAGCCAGGAAGGGGTTGGCCTCTTCTCCCAGGCAACCAGCACCAGAACAAGGGGACACAGTCTCAAGCTGCGCCGGGGGAGGTTCAGACTCGAGGTGAGGAGGAAGTTCTTCACCGAGCGAGTCATTCGTCATTGGAATGGGTTGCCCAGGGAGGTGGTTGAGTCATCGACCCCGGAGGCATTCAAGGGGAGATTGGACGTGGCACTTGGTGCCATGGTCTAGTCATGGGGTCTGTGTTGATAGGTTGGACTCGATGATCCTCGAGGTCCTTTCCAACCTGTGTGATACTGTGAATTATAGCAAACTGGTGGGATAACATATAAGTCCATATAAACATTTTCTCTAATCATACAATCATTAAGCAATCATAATATTCAGTCTTAATTCAGATGTTTTATGGTACATTCTTCTCCTTGTTGCTTTTGGTCTCAGATTATTATAACAGTCATTGTGGTCGGTGTTAGGTAGTTCTGGTGATTTCCAGCTTCATGGGAAATGCTGTTTTTTCATCTTCTTGTGTGGTGGGTTTGGAAGGGGTAAGGCCAAGAAGCCTCCTCCCTTTCCCCTTGTAGGGTAAAGGGAAAGAAACTTGAAGGGAAAGAAAAAAAAACTCACAAGCTGAATTAGCAAAGCAGTGGAGCTATATTTACAAAGCAATGTAGGATTTGCAGGGGGATATTTACAAATTTACAATATCTACAATATATACAAAGATATATAACAGAGTAACACAGAAATGAGAGTAACCCCCCCCGGACAGAGAGGGGGTTCCCCACCTCCGCTCTCCCCTCTCTGCCCCCCCTTTTCCCAGAGTGGGATAGAAAGAGAGAGAAAAGAGAGGAAAAAAAATGTTAGAAGCAGTTTGTGTTAATTGGAAAGGAGTTAATATACAGGCCTGGTATCTTGTTTTCAAGGCCGAGGCCTTGGCAGAAAGCCCAGCACAGAGACAGAGCTGCTGCACGAAGAAAAGGCGGAAGCAAGACTGACAGAAAAGTCGTGGAAATGTCCAGTTCACTCCCAGTTCCGAAGGTGCTTCCTCCCACTCCACCAATGAAATTAGTTTAGACTATTCCTTCCGTTTACCAACTTCCGTCCACCATATTCCCTTTCTTAAGGGGGCAACGTCAACCGGCCACAGTCCACCCCTTCTAAACAATTTCATTGGCTGTTCATACTGTCCATCCAATCCAAAACGATATTTACAGTTCGTGAGTAAAGTTCATAGTCCATTCCGGCTATGCTCAGATGTAGATGATTCAAAAGTCCAAGAAAATCAGAAAATGAGAAAAATGGAAAACAGTTCATTTCTTCGCCGACGAAGCAAAGAAAAGGGAAACAGGGATTCTCAGGGTCTCTTAGTTGACTCAGGGCTCTCAGGGATCTCAGGGTTCGTGCGCCGTAGATTTCTTGTTGACTCTTCCTCTGGACGCGATGTAGCTGTACAGCAGTTTGAAATTAACCTCTTTCAGCTAAAGTTAAATTTCTTTGTGGAATACACTGAATTTCACCATTCTCTTGCATTACCCTATAAGTGTGACCCGGACCTTCAGCTGAAACCACCCCTCGGACAGGTTTAGCCTCTCCTGAGGGTGAAAATACCCAAACAGTTTTACCTAACAGATTCTTTTCTCTAACAACAGGAACTCTGTCACCTTCTACTTTTCGTAGCAAATCTGAATGTGCAGGTCCAGCTCTGTTCACTGAACCTCTACTATTTACCAGCCAGGTTGCATGTGCTAAATGTTTTTCCCAGTTTTTCAAAGATCCACCTCCCATGGCTTTGAGAGTGGTCTTCAACAGACCGTTGTAGCGTTCAATCTTCCCTGAAGCTGGTGCATAGTAGGGAATGTGGAATATCCACTCAATACCGTGCTCTTTTGCCCAGCTCTTTACAAGGTTGTCCTTGAAATGAGTTCCGTTGTCTGACTCGATCCTCTCCGGAGTTCCGTGCCTCCACAGGATCTGTCTCTCCAGACCGAGAATGGTGTTGCGTGCAGTTGCATGTGGAACTGGATAAGTTTCCAACCATCCAGTGTTTGCCTCTACCATAGTAAGCACGTACTGCTTACCAGAACGAGAACGTGGTAGAGTGATGTAGTCAATCTGCCAAGCTTCACCATACTTGTACTTGGACCATCTGTCACCATACCACAAGGGCTTAAGTCGTTTTGCCTGCTTAATAGCAGCACAAATGTCACAGTCATGGATGACTTGTGTGATAGCATCCATGGAAATGTCTATGGATCTGTCACAAGCCCATTGGTATGTTGCATCTCTGCCTTGATGTCCTGACGAATCGTGAGCCCACCGAGCTAAGAATATCTCACCTCGGTGTTTCCATTCGAGATCAAGATTAGAGTCCATGTCTACTTGAGAAACACTTGCAGATAGATCTGCCTGATGGTTGTGTTGCTGTTCCTCAGTAGCTTTGCTCTTAGGAATGTGAGCATCGATGTGTCTCACTTTCACTGGAATTCTCTCGATTCGATCAGCAATGTCCTGCCATAGGTTGGCTGCCCAAATGGGTTTTCCTTTTCTCTGCCAACCACTCTTCTTCCAGTTCTTTAGCCAACCCCATAGAGCATTGGCTACCATCCATGAGTCGGTGTAGAGATAAAGCTTTGGCCATCTCTCACGTTCAGCTACGTTGAGAGCTAGCTGGACAGCTTTTACCTCTGCGAACTGACTGGATTCTCCTCCATCTTTCGCCTCTGCAACTCGGCGTGTTGGACTCCACACTGCAGACTTCCACCTTCGCTTGTTTCCAACAAGACGACAGGAACCGTCTGTGAACAAAGCATATTTCTTTTCATCATCAGAAAGGTCATTGTAAGGAGGAGCTTCCTCAGCACGAGTTACTTTCTCCTCTGGAGGTTTAGCACAGTTGATGCCTTCAGGCCAACTTGAGATCACCTCCACTAGACCAGGTCTTTCAAGATCTCCCATTCGAGCTCTCTGTATTATCAGAGCCATCCACTTAGACCAGGTTGAGTCTGTGGCATGATGTGGTGTGGAGCCTTTGCCTTTGAACATCCAATTCAAAACTGGTAATCTGGGAGCTAAGAGAAGTTGTGATTCAGTTCCAATCACTTCAGAAGATGCTTTTACTCCTTCATAGGCAGCTAAAATTTCTTTCTCTGTTGGAGTATAGTTAGCCTCTGAACCTCTGTAACCTCGACTCCAGAAACCAAGAGGTCGTCCACGTGTCTCACCTGGAGCTTTTTGCCACAAGCACCAGGTTGGACCATTGTCACTTGCAGCCATGTACAAAATGTTCTTAATGTCTGGACCATCTCGGACAGGTCCCAGACCCATTGCTTGGATCACCTCTTGCTTTATCTGGTCAAAGGCTGCTTGCTGTTCAGGTCCCCAGTGGAAATTGTTTCTCTTTCAAGTCACATCATACAGAGGTTTCACAATCTGACTGTATCCAGGAATGTGTAGTCTCCAAAATCCCACTATCCCCAAGAAACGTAGGGTCTCTTGCTTGTTTGTGGGACTTGCCATGGTAGAGACTCTATTTACCACATCCACTGGAATGTGTCGGCGTCCATCTTGCCATCGCACTCCCAGAAGCTTAATCTCTGTGGTTGGTCCTTTCACCTTGTCTCGCTTAATGGCAAAACCTGCATTCAGAAGAATGTCAATGATTTTGTTACCTTTCTTGAAGACTTCCTCAGCAGTTTTACCCCAGACGATGATGTCATCGATGAACTGGATGTGTTCTGGAGCACCGCCTTTCTCCAGTGCATCGTGGATCACTGCATGACAGATGCTTGAGCTGTGGATCCAGCCCATTGGCAGCCTGTTGAAAGTGTACTGGATTCCTCTCCAGGTGAAAGCAAACTGAGGCCTGCATTCCTCTGCTATGGGAATAGAGAAAAATGCATTAGCAATGTCTATGGTAGCATACCATTTGGCCTCTTTGGATTCCAGCTCATACTGTAGCTCCATCATGTCTGGTACTGCTGCACTCATAGGTGGTGTCACCTCATTTAGGGCTCGGTAGTCTACTGTCAGACGCCAGTCTCCATTCTGCTTCCGCACAGGCCACACTGGACTGTTGAAAGGTGAATGAGTTTTGCTGACGACTTTCTGACTCTCCAACTGACGAATCAGATTCTGAATGGGCAACAAAGAGTCACGGTTGGTTCTGTATTGTCTGTGATGCACAGTCTGAGCATGAGACTCTTAATCTCAGGGTCGTGGGTTCGAGCCCCACGTTGGGCGCCAATAAAAAAAATGTGGTGGGTTTGGAAGGGGTAAGGCCAAGAAGCCTCCTCCCTTCCCCCTTGTAGGGTAAAGGGAAAGAAACTTGAAGGGAAAGAAAAAAAAACTCACAAGCTGAATTAGCAAAGCAGTGGAGCTATATTTACATAGCAATGTAGGATTTGCAGGGGGATATTTACAAATTTACAATATCTACAATATATACAAAGATATATAACAGAGTAACACAGAAATGAGAGTAACCCCCCTTGGACAGAGAGGGGGTTCCCCACCTCCGCTCTCCCCTCTCTCCCCCCCCTTTTCCCAGAGTGGGATAGAAAGAGAGAGAAAAGAGAGGAAAAAAAAATGTTAGAAGCAGTTTGTGTTAATTGGAAAGGAGTTAATATACAGGCCTGGTATCTTGTTTTCAAGGCCGAGGCCTTGGCAGAAAGCCCAGCACAGAGACAGAGCTGCTGCACGAAGAAAAGGCGGAAGCAAGACTGACAGAAAAGTCGTGGAAATGTCCAGTTCACTCCCAGTTCCGAAGGTGCTTCCTCCCACTCCACCAATGAAATTAGTTTAGACTATTCCTTCCGTTTACCAACTTCCATCCACCATATTCCCTTTCTTAAGGGGGCAACGTCAACCGGCCACATCTTGATTCTTGTGCTGTTGTTGAGATAACTGCAGTACTACATTGCTAGTATCACTAAAACCTTAATTATAAAATACGCCTTTTTTTTTCAATGTATATAATCCTTAAAGCTATTACGAATACACAGAAAGCACTAAAAAAATTCATTCTATAATATACCTATAACAAACCCTTAACTTATGCTAATACCAAAAATCCTTAAAAACTTAAAGAACTATGTTAAAATTAATCCATCAAATCAATGTCTAAAAAAATTTTAAAAGTTGTTACATTAACTAAAGAACACATTCTAAAATTAAAACCTGTTTACTACAATCCTTAACTATATTACATGGAGCTTCTTTGAAATGCCTAGGCACACAAAAAACAAAAACAAGTAGGTTCGAACCAAAAGAAAGACTTAAAATTTGAACTCATTACTAAATATCTATACCTTACAATAATTACTAAATACTTATAGTTACTAAATACTTACTATTAATTATGCTTACTGGTAAAACTTAACATCAAAATAACAAATCTATAAAACACATTACAATCAGTAATAATGAAATTAGTACTGTTGCTTTAAATCAGAACACAGCTTTCATAAACTAGAGTCTTATCAGAAAGAGAAGGAGGGGGGGAAAGGGTGGCTGTCTCAGCAAAGCCACTGTAAGTACAGAGACGGGTAGAAGGGGGGGTCGCCGCCGAATTCACAGCCGCAGGTAGCTTTTCCTCGAAGGCAGGGCTTTAGGATCTTCTGCTAGTTGTTCTAAAGATTCTTTAACTAATTTCCACGCTGTAAAGGAAGACGTAGCAATTTCGCTTACTTTCGTTGCCATCCCGAGCTCTGTACTGACTCCCAATATTGCTTTCTCTTCTTGCACTTTAAGCCTCTCAAATGTGATCCACCAAAAGGGAAGCAAGCACTGAACTTCAGTGTTCCCTGTTGTAGCAGCATCCCATAAATTCACCCCCACCTGATTCCAATTTTTACAAGTAAATACACTAGGTGGTGTAACTGTCAGGATTTTCGCTTGTACCCACTTCAGCAGCACCTTAAGATAATGGCCATAAATAACTTTGCCATGCTTTTTAAGAAGTTCCTGCATTTGGTCAGGGAACTGCAGGAGGGAATACCATAAGGAACAGGTCAGCATGAACCAGAGGAGGAAAGAGATGAATCAGAGTAAGCAGGCTCTGCAGGCTCCCCCAACAGAGGCTGGTTATCCAAAAAGCAGAGGGGAATGGACACAGATTCCTCTCAAAAGACATAAAATAAAACCTCCTTGCCTCCCCTCACCTTCCCTTAGTTGCAGCAGGGAATACCATAAGAAACAGGTCAGCAGCTACAGTTAACAAGTGGCTTAGAGGCTGGTGCAGTCAAAAGAATTTTGGGTTTTTTGATATTGGGAAAATTTCTACTGCACCAGGCCAGATGGCAACAGATGGAGTACATCTGTCCCAGAGGAGGGGAAAGGACACAGTATATGAGAACGGCCTGTGTCCCAAAGGTAAAAAGATCCTGGGAAGGGAATTGGCAGGTCTCATAGACACGGCTTTAAACTAGTTTCAAAGGGGGAAGGGGCTGCAACTAGTCCCCTGTCGTAGGGTTGGAAGGGTAAGGCCAAGAAGCCTCCTCCCTCCCCCCTGAAAAGTAAAGGGAAAGAAAATTGAAGGGAAAGGGAAAAAAAATGCACAGCTGAATTACTCTATTTACCACATCCACTGGAATGTGTCGGCGTCCATCCTGCCACCGCACTCCCAGAAACTGAATCTCTGTGGTAGGACCTTTCACCTTGTCTCACTTGATGGCAAAACCTGCATTCAGAAGAATGTCAATGATTTTGTTACCTTTCTCCAAGACTTCCTCAGCAGTTTTACCCCAGACGATGATATCATCGATGAACTGGATGTGTTCTGGAGCACCACCTTTCTCCAGAGCATCGTGGATCTTGTGTTGTCCCACAACTGCAGATTCATCAGAAAGATCAGGTCTGGCAGACAGCTTCAATTTTTGTCCATCAATTTCTATAGAAGCTACTCCAAAAGCCCATTTGTAACCTCTAGGGTCTTTGAAATGCCCTTCTCTCAGAAAATCAATTCCCAAAATACAAGGTGCATCAGGTCCGGTCACAACTGTATGCTTCCTCCATTGTTTACCAGTTAAACTTATATTAACCTCCACCTTACTTAACTCTTGAGATCCACCAGTGACTCCCAGAATAATTCTAGACTCTGATCCCTGATAATTTGATGGCATTATGGTGCACTGAGCTCCTGTGTCAACCAAGGCCCTGTACTTCCGAAATTGTGAAGTGCCAGGCCACTGGATGTACACATCCCAATAGATTCTATTATCTCTGTTATCCCTTTCCTCCCCCTGGCGGGAGGCAGGGCACCCCTAGTTATGGGGAACATGTGCACATGTGCATTGCACATAGTGTGCAGTGTTATAACTTTGCATGTTATAACTGGAGCCACTGTTGGAGCTACTAGAGTTGTTCTGGGGAACTGTGGAAGTAACAGCTACCCTTCTGGTATTGCTACCTCGGGTTCTGCCACTTTGCAATTCCCTCAGTCTCCTGAAAAGATTAGAAGTTGGTTGGCCATCCCAGCGGTTCATGTTCTCACCAAACTGATCACGCAGAGTTATCCAAATAGTTCTACGTGATTGCCTTGGTGGTCTGTTTTCGAATGACCTGTTTTGGAATGACCTCCTTGGAGGACGTGTATTCCTCACAGATGAAACTTGTATCCACCTGGAGGGAGAATTGAAATTATCCTTCTGTGCCAATTGGTATATGGAATCTTTCAGATCCTTCATGCAATTCTCAATCTTTCCAGACAGAGTTTCAATGGCTGAAACCAAAGAACCATGTGTCATGCTATCCTCCAATTGTCTCATTTGATCACAGAATTGGCCAACCGAAGGAGAAGCTCCACCATAACTTCTTGACACAATTCTGCTTGCCAGAATGTTTGCATAATTAGAAGGAGCAAGTTTGATGATCTTTTTAGCAAGACCAATACCCACAGGAATGTCATCAGGATTCAGAGTCTCATGTTCACCATAGAGTAGCTCTCTAACAGCAAATTCTCTCAGGCGCTTAATTCCCTCATCTATGGTAGTCCAGGGTTTAGGATTCCATGGAAGATCATCTCGGGAAGGGTATCTCAGGGCAACCGCCATTAAAAGGCGTATCCACAGATTAACCTTACCGAGAGCTCTGCCTAGATGTCTATCTATTCCATTATCCCTTGAGAGAGTTCCTAACTGAGCTGCTGACTTGTCTCCAACTGTTAGAGCTGAAGCACCTGTATCATAACACCTACTAAGCCAAGCTAGAACTGGCTCCTTATCTGCCCTGGTGAAATCTTTACGGACGTTTCGCAATTCCTCACATGGTGACGAACACTCTAAAATATCATCTTCTTCCTCTCCCTGAACTTTTTGTCCAAATAATCCTGCTGTCATTTTCTCAAGGATCTCTTTAAGCTGAGAATCACCTTTGCCAGCTCCTTTCCTAGCTTCATCTCTATCCTGCTTTGATCTCACTAGGTTAGCTAGATCTTTAAAACAAACCTTCTCTTCCTCCTCAGCAGGATTTCTCAGAGTAGAGGGGCCCTCACCAGGATCAGTCACCAGCTCTTCTTCTCCATCATCTTTGGTCTTTCCACTTCTTGTCTTTAAAACAGCCACCTTAACTGGAGCTGTGTTTGAATTTTCAGCCACCTTAATAGAAGCTGACAGGTCCTGAGATAAATCAGCTGCTGGGGCAGTGACTTCCGGTCCCACTGAGAGAGTGGGCGGAAGTGACGTTGCTCCATTAATGGCCGATGGAGAAGAAGGAGGAGGAGAAGGAGAAGGCAGCATGTTCATACCGGCCGCCGCCCTTGGCAGCTTGCCAGTATCAGCAGCAAAGTCATTTAGAGCTGCTTTACCAATTGACTTTTTAGCCCTCTTTTTAACTGACAGAGATTCTGCACATTCCTCATCACTAGATGACTCTGGGGCTGATCCAGAGCCACGGCGTTTTCTTTTTGATCTAGTTTTAATGACAAAACAAGCTTTGGATATCTTTCTCTCTCGTCTCAGAGAGAACAGTAGGTATGCAATTACCATCACCAGCAACAGATTTATTCACATCACATAAATCACCTTTGGATCCCAGGCATCACCTAAAGTTACTCTCTCCTCTGGTGGAAGCTTAAAATCCTTTATCTCAATTGGGAGAGTGGTGGAGGTAACATTCCTGTATCTCACTGGCCATAAGAAATCCATGCATTTGCCATACCATAGCCTAACTCTATACATAACCCACAGATAAATTGTCCGCACCAAATATTTACCCAGGTAATCCAAAATCAAACCCAAACAATATCTATAAACCAGAGCCCCAAAAATTGAAAAGAATAATCACTCCACCGTATCGCAGTATCACAGTATCACAGTATCCGTACCAAATATTGACCCAGGTAATCCAAAATCAAACCCAAACAATACCTGTAAACCAGAGCCCCCAAAATTGAAAAGAATAATCGCTCCACAAACCACAACACCTTCATGTTTGCAAATTCAGCTAGAAAACACTAAATCAATCAAGTAATAAATTAAACTAATTATCTGCCACACTTTGGGTAAGCCAAGAAAAAAAACAATGTCGTAGGGTTGGAAGGGTAAGGCCAAGAAGCCTCCTCCCTCCCCCCTGTAAAGTAAAGGGAAAGAAAATTGAAGGGAAAGGGAAAAAAAACTCACAGCTGATTTAGCAAAGCAGTGGAGCTGTATATTTACAAAGCAATGTAGGATATGCAGGGGAATATATACAAATTTACAATATTTACAATATATACAAAGATATACAACAGAGTAGCACAGAAATGAGAGTTCCCCCCTCTGCTGAGGGGGTTCCCCACCTCCGCTTCCCCCTCTCTCCCCTTTTCCCCAGAGCGGGTTAGAATGAGAGAGAAAAGAGAAAAAAAAAATTAGAAACAGTTATGTGTTAATTGGAAAGCAATTAATACAGGCCTTTGCAGGTTTATCAGTTTCAAGGCCAAAGCCTTGGCCGAAAGCCCAGCACAGAGAGCTGCTGCTGCTCGGTGGAGGAGCGGAAGCGAGACCGATAGAAAAGTGCTGGAGTGCCCAGGATACCCTCCTGCACTCCCAGTTCAGAAGGTGCTTCCTCCCACTCTACCAATGAAATTAGTTTAGATCTTTCTTTTTGTTTACCAACTTCCGTCCACCATATTCTCTTTCTTAAGGGGACAGCGTCAAATGGTCACATCCCCTCAGGCAACAGTCTGGGGGCGACAAGCTAGAGGCGGAGGTGAAACCAGCAGCCCAGCTGAAGTGCATGTACACTAATGCACGAAGCATGGGTAACAAACAAGAGGAGCTGGAAGCGTTGATGCAGCAGGAAAGTTATGATGTAGTTGCCCTCACAGAGACGTGGTGGGACGACTCACATAACTGGAGTGCTGCAATTGATGGTTACAAGCTATTCAGGAGACACAGGCAAGGAAGAAGGGGTGGAGCGGTGGCCCTGTACATCATGAAGGCACTAGATGCCACTGAGATGGAGATTAGGGACGATCGGGTTGAATGCTTGTGGATAAGAATTAGAGGGAAGACCAGCAGGGCAGACACCCTGGTTGGAGTCTGTTATAGACCACCCAACCAGGAAGACGATGTTGATGAAGCATTCTATAGGCAGCTTGGGGCTGTCTCAAGATCTCCGGACCTTGTTCTCATGGGCGACTTCAACCTGCCTGACATCTGCTGGGATCTCAACACAGCAGAGAGGAGACAGTCTAGGAGATTCTTAGAGTGCATGGAGGACAGCTTCTTATCCCAGGTGCTGCAAGATCCTACCAGGGGCAAGGCTATGCTTGTCCTCCTCTTCACCAACAGGGAAGGGCTGGTGGGTGATGTGGTGGTCGGAGGGTTTGGGGGCCGGTGACCACGAGATAATTGAATTCTCGGTTTTTGGTCAAGCTAAGAGGGGCAGCAAGAAGACCTCCACTCTGGACTTCCGGAGGGCAGACTTCAGGTTACTCAAGGAACTGATTCAGAGGGTTCCTTGGGATAAAGGCCTTAATAATAAAGGGGTCCAGGAGAGCTGGACCTACTTCAAGGATGAATTGTTGAAGGCTCAGGGACAGCCTGTGCCAATGTGCCGGAAGATGAGCCGCTGGGGCAGACGGCCAGCCTGGATGGTTAATGAACTTTTAATAGAACTAAGGGAAAAAAAGAGGGTGTATCATCTTTGGAAGAGAGGGGAGGCAACCCACGGAATGTTTAAGGATGTTGCCAAATCATGTAGGAAAAAAAATTAGGGAGGCAAAAGCACATTTGGAGCTTAAACTGGTCTCTACTGTGAAGGACAACAAAAAGTCCTTCTATAAATACATTAATAGCAAGAGGAAGGGAAAGGACAACCTCCACTCCTTGGTTGACATGGAGGGAAATGTTGTATCAGGGGATGAGGAAAAGGCAGAGATACTTAACACCTTCTTTGCCTCAATTTTTCCTAGAAGGACAGAACATCTTCCTGAAAGCTGGCCTGCAGAGCTGGCAGAAGGAGCTGCACAGTTTCCCTATGTTCCATGAGGACATGGTTGGAACCCTCCTCAGCAGCTTGGATCCCCACAAGTCCATGGGACCAAATGGGATTCATCCAAGTGTGCTGAGAGGGCTGGCAGATGAGCTGGCCAAGCCAATATCCATCATTTTCCAGCAGTCCTGACTCACTGGAGAGGTCCCAGAGGACTGGAAGCTGGCCAACGTGGTGCCCATCCACAGAAGGGCCGGTTGGATGAGCCAGGGAATTATAGGCCTGTCAGCCTGACCTCAGTGCCAGGCAAGATCATGGAACAGGTCATCCTGAGTGCAATAACACTACACTTACAGGATGGCCAAAGGATCAGGCCTAGCCAGCATGGATTTAGGAAGGGCAGGTCCTGCCTGACCAACCTGATCTCCTTCTACGATCAGGTGACCGGCCTGGTGGATGTGGGGAGGCCTGTGGATGTAGTCTACCTGGACCTCAGCAAGGCCTTTGACACCATTCCCCACAGCAAACTACTGGCCAAACTGTCAGCCCATGGCTTGGACGGGAGCACACTGCGATGGGTTAGGAACTGGCTGGAGGGCCGAGCCCAGAGAGTGGTGGTGAATGGTGCCACATCCAGCTGGCGGCCAGTCACTAGTGGTGTGTCCCAAGGATCAGTGCTGGGCCCCATCCTCTTTAACATCTTTATTGATGATCTGGATGAGGGCATTGAGTCCATCATCAGTAAATTTGCTGACGACACCAAGCTGGGGGCAGGAGTTGATCTGCTGGAGGGTAGAGAGGCTCTGTAGAGGGACCTCGACAGGCTGGACAGATGGGCAGAATCCAACAGGAGCAGGGAGGTCATTCTGCCCCTGTATACTGCACTGGTTAGGCCACACCTCGAGTACTGTGTCCAGTTCTGGGCCCCTCAATTTAGGAAGGATGTTGACTTGCTGGAACGAGTGCAGAGAAGGGCAACGAAGTTGGTGAGGGGTTTGGAACACAAGCCCTATGAGGAAAGACTGAGGGAGCTGGGGTTGCTCAGCCTGGAGAAGAGGAGACTCAGGGGTGACCTTATCACTCTCTACAACCAACTGAAGGGAGGTTGTAGACAGGCGGATGATGGTCTCTTCTCCCAGGCACCCAGTACCAGAACAAGAGGACACAGTCTCAGGCTGTGCCAGGGGAGGTTCAGGTTGGATGTTAGGAAGAAGTTCTATACAGAGAGAGTGATTGCCCATTGGAATGGGCTGCCTGGGGTGGTGGTGGAGTCGCCGTCATTGGAGGTGTTCAGGAGGAGACTTGATGGGGTACTTGGTGCCATGGGTTAGCTGTTTGGGTGGGTTGGATTGGTTGATGGGTTGGACGCGATGATCTTGAAGGTCTTTTCCAACCTGGTTTGGTTTATTCTCAATAAAGGTTTTTATTCTAAATAGTTCATAAGCATTTCTTTCTGAGGAAGTCGCTTGATTCCCCATATTTCATTTCCCACGGCTCACCTCTCGTCCAGCGGGAGGGATTGTTCTGGCCGGCCGGCTTTTCCTGCTTCCTTTCAGCAGCTCAGAGCTCTGTGGGATGTCGCGGCAGGTCACAGCTTAGCGATTAGTCACCTCCATTGTGTCGGGGTCACCATTTTACCACGACTGAGAGATGGAGAGAAAGCTTGATGCAAGCAAATTGTCTACTTTATTCTACAAAGTCTTTTCTTTATATAGAGTAACATAATCAAAATCAACTAGTGATTGGTAATTAAATGTGTCCGTCCGACAGTTACAGATTCGTGATTTGCTGCTGAGAAAATACCAGGGAACATACATCGCCGGGGAAGGCCCAGGCAGGTGTTAGACAAAAGGCAAATGATCAAGCATCACTTATCTAAGTTCAGAGAGAAGACAAAAGACTCTCTTGCAATGTTTACCAGCTCTTATTCTCAGGTCGTTGTGTGGCTTCCTGAGTCACAATGGCCATTGGTAATCAGCTAAAGGCTTTTTTCTCTCTACACAGCTGCAGTTTGAATAGAATAAACCAAACCAGGTTGGAAGAGACCTTCAAGATCATCGCGTCCAACCCATCAACCAATCCAACCGACCTAAACAACTAACCCATGGCACCAAGCACCCCATCAAGTCTCCTGAAAACCTCCAATGACAGCGACTCCACCACCCCGCCCGGGCTGTGCGCGTGCCGCCATTTTGGTTCAGTAGCTGATCGGGACCGCTCGTCCGGAACTGCTCCGCTTTAGCTGTGAGTTTCTTGGGTTTTTTTTTTTTTTTACCTTCCTTTCGGGGTTTCGCGGGTTGGGAGAACTCCTGGTAGGGGGAGGAGCCGGCTGGATCATGCTCACACGAGCCTGCACGGGTACGGGAACCTGACGTCAGCCGCGGCAGTTTTAAATCCCGCCCGGGCTGTGCGCGCTGCAACATTTTGGTTCAGTAGCTAGCTTAGCGGCTGGTTGACAAAAAAAAAAAACAACCAAAAAAAACCCCACCCAAACACAAAAACCAAACCTCAAATGTTGCACCATGGTCGTCACTCAGACGAAGGGTAAAAAAGCAGCATCTGCCCAGACAGAGCTGTTTTACCAACATGCTGGAGTACAGGTTGCCAGCTGCAGAGAGTGCTTCAGCCTGGCACTTGGAATAGAAGAGGAGGGAGAGGACACCTGTGTCAGGTGTGACCAGGTGAATTTTCTCCTCAGCCTGGTGGCAGAGCTGAAGGATGAAGTGGACGAACTGAAGGAGGAGGTAGCTAGGCTAAGGACAATAAGGGAAAGTGAAAGGGAGTTAGATTTGTGGGAGAAGGCTCTGCAGATCTCCCCTACTGAGGGAAGGGTCCCTGGAAATGCAGAGGGATGGATACAGGTCCCTGCCAGGGGTGGCAAGAGAAATCCACCCCGACCCTCTCCTCCTCCTCCGCTGCCCTTGCATAATAAGTATGAGGCCCTGCAGGCTGAGGGCAGTAAGGATGAGAGGGCTGAGGCTGAGGAGCAGTCATCCAGAGGGGAGCCTAAGGCCAAGCGGTCCCCACCAGCTGTAACGACCAGCTCCAGGAAGGAGTCTAAGCCCAAGCGGTCCCCACCAGCTATAACGACCAGCTCCACAAAGAAAAGGAGAAGGGTTATAGTTGTTGGGGACTCACTCCTGGGGGGTACTGAGGGACCCATATGTCGTCCCGACCCATTCCACAGGGAGGTCTGCTCCCTACCAGGGGCACGGGTTAGGGACATTGCAAAGAGACTCCCTAAATTAATCCAGCCCACTTACTACTACCCTCTGCTGGTGATACAGGCTGGGAGCGATGAGATTGACAGGAAGGGCACCAGGGCAATTAAGAAGGAATTCGGGGCCCTTGGACAATTGATTGATGGGGCAGGAGCTCAAGTGATGTTCTGCTCAGTTCCCTCAGTGGCAGGGGTGTACACTGAGAGGAATGGGAGAACCCACACCATCAACAATTGGCTCAGGGGATGGTGCCAGAGGCAGAACTTCGGGTTCTTTGACCATGGGACAACTTTCACCGCACCTGACCTGCTGGGTCCCGATGGGGTGCATCTATCTAGAAGGGGTAAGAGAGTCCTGGCACTGGAGTTGGCAGGGCTTATTAGGAGGGCTTTAAACTAGGTCTGAAGGGGGTGGGTGAGGCAATTGGTCCCTCCGCAGAGGTAAGAGTAGGGCACAAGGTAGGGTCAGTTGAGAAGTCAGGAACCCAGCTGCGATGCATGTACACCAATGCATGCAGCCTGGGCAATAAGCAAGAGGAGTTGAAGGTCCTAATCCATCAGGGCGACTATGATGTAGTCGCCATCTCAGAAACTTGGTGGGACAACACCCACGATTGGAGTGCTACACTGGGGGGTTACAGCCTCTTTAGGACAGACAGGTGAGGGAGAAGAGGAGGAGGGGTGGCTCTGTATATTAGAGAGTCACTCTGCCACACAACTTGAGGTGGAAGATGAGGGAGTTGAGAGCCTGTGGGTCAAAATCAGAGGACAGCCCAACAAATCTGACATCCTGATTGGAATCTGTTACAGACCACCCAACCAGGATGAGGAGGCTGATGAATTGTTCTACAAGCAGCTGGAGGCCGTCTCAAGATCATCAGATCTTGTTCTTGTGGGTGACTTCAACTTCCCAGATATCTGCTGGGAACTTAATTCAGCAGGGAGGAGGCAGTCCAGAAGATTCCTGGAGTGAATGGAGGACTGCTTCCTGACACAGCTGTTAAGCGAGCCTACCAGGGGACAGGCTCTGCTTGACCTGCTGTTCTGCAATAGGGAAGGGCTGGTGGGAGACGTGATCGTGGGAGGCTGCCTAGGGTGCAGTGACCACGAGATAGTGAAGTTTTCAATATGCAGGGAGATAGGGAGGAGCACCAACAGAACCTTCACCTTGGACTTCCGAAGGGCGAACTTCAGCCTATTTAAGAAACTTGTTTCTAAAGTCCCCTGGGTACCAGCCCTCATGAACCAAGGGCTTCAGGAGGGTTGGACCTACTTCAAACAGGAGATCTTGAAGGCACAGGAACTGGTGGTTCCCACGTGATGAAAGGCAAGCCAGCGGGGAAGGCGACTGGCCTGGATGAGCAAGCAGCTCCTGGAGGATTTAAGGGGGAAGAAGAGGCTGTATCACCTTTGGAAGGAGGGGAAGGCTTCTCGAGGTAAGTTCAAGGAAGCTGTTAGATTATGTAGGAATAAAATTAGGGAGGCAAAAGCCCAGCAGGAACTGAAGCTGGCCACCTCAGTCAAAGATAATAAAAAGCATTTTTATAAATATATTAAAAATAAGAAGAAGGGCAGGAAGAACCTGCACTCCCTATTGGACCTGGAGGGGAACATGGTGACCGAAGATGAGGAAAAGGCTGAGGTCCTGAACACCTTCTTTGCCTCAATTTTTAACAGAAAGGCAGGAGTTCAGGAGGAGTGGGCTCCTGAACTGGGCAGTGGGGTCAGGGAGCAGTGTAATGCCCCGGAAATCCATGAGGAATTAGTTCGGGACCTTCTGAGCCACTTGGATACTCACAAGTCCATGGGACCGGATGGGATCCATCCTAGGGTGCTGAGAGAGCTGGCAGATGTGCTAGCTAGGCCACTCTCCATCATTTTCCTCCAGTCCTGGCTCACTGGAGAGGTCCCAGGTGACTGGAAACTGGCCAATGTGGTCCACATCCACAAGAAGGGTCGGATGGAGGAACCTGGAAACTCCAGGCCAGTCAGCCTGACCTCAGTGCCAGGGAAAGTGATGGAGCAGATTATCCTGCGCACCTGAAGGACGGCCAAGGGCTCAGGTCCAGCCAGCATGGATTTAGGAGGGGCAGGTCCTGCCTCTCCAACCTGATCTCCTTCTATGATCAGGTGACACGTCTGGTGGATGTGGGGAGGACTGTGGATGTGGTCTACCTGGACTTCAGCAAGGCCTTTGACACCATCCGCCACAACAAACTGCTGGCTAAGCTGTCAGCCCGTGGATTGGACCACGGTGCCACATCCAGCTGGAGGCCAGTCACCAGTGGTGTCTCCCAGGGATCAGTGCTGGGCCCCGTCCTCTTCAACATCTTCATCGATGATCTGGATGAGGGGGTCGAGTCAGTCATCAGCAAGTTTGCAGATGACACAAAGTTGGGGGCAGATGTTAGTCAATTGGAGGGTAGAAAGGCTCTGCAGAGGGACCTCAACCGACTGGACAGATGGGCAGAGTCCAATGGGATGTCATTCAACAAGACCAAGTGCTGAGTGCTGCACTTTGGCTACGGCAATCCCATGCAGAGCTACAGGCTGGGGTCGGAGTGGCTGGAGAGCTGCCAAACAGAGAGGGACCTGGGCGTGCTGATTGACAGCCACCTGAATATGAGCCAGCAGTGTGCCCAGGTGGCCAGGAGGGCCAATGGCATCCTGGCCTGCATTAGGAATAGTGTGGCCAGCAGGAGCAGGGAAGTCATTGTGCCCCTGTACTCTACTTAGGTTAGGCTGCACCTTGAGTACTGTGTCCAGTTCTGGGCCCCTCAGTTTAAGAAGGACATTGAAACACTTGAACGTGTCCAGAGAAGGGCAACAAGGCTGGTGAGAGGCCTTGAACACAAGCCCTATGAGGAGAGGCTGGGGGAGCTGGGATTGTTTAGCCTGGAGAAGGTGAGGCTCAGGGGTGACCTCATTGCCCTCTACAACTATTTGAAAGGTGGTTGTAGCCAGGAAGGGGTTGGCTTCTTCTCCCAGGCAACCAGCACCAGAACAAGGGGACACAGTCTCAAGCTGCGCCAGGGGAGGTTTAGACTCGCGGTGAGGAGGAAGTTCTTCACCGAGCGAGTAATTCGTCATTGGAACGGGTTGCCCAGGGAGGTTGTTGAGTCATCGTCCCCCTTTCCCCAGAGAGGGTTAGAAAAAAGAGAGGAAAGAGGAAAAAGTTAGAAGCAGTTATGTGTTAATTGGAAAGCAGTTAATACAGGCCCTGCAGTTTATCAGTTTCAAGGTCAAGCCTTGGCTGAAAGCCCAGAAACAGCGAGCTGATGCTACCAAAGGAGGGAAGATAGACTGACCAGAAAAGTGCAGGAATTCCCAGGAAACTCTGCTGCACTCCCAGTTCAGGAGGTGCTTCCTCCCAATCTACCAATGAAATAAGTTTAGATCCGTATTTTTTGTTTACAAACATCCGACCACCATATTCCCTTTCTTAAGGGGACAGCCTCAAACGGTCACAGATGTGACTCGAAAGAGAAGCCATTTCCGCTGGGGACCTGAACAACAAGAAGCCTTTGACCAGATAAAGCAAGAAGTGATTCAAGCAGTGGGTCTGGGACCTGTGTGAGATGGTCCAGACATTAAGAACATTTTGTACACGGCTGCAAGTGACAATGGTCCAACCTGGTGCCTGTGGCAAAAAGCTTCAGGTGAGACACGTGGACGATTTCTTGGTTTCTGGAGTCGAGTTTACAGAGGTTCAGAGGCTAATTATACTCCAACAGAGAAAGAAATTTTAGCTGCCTATGAAGGAGTAAAAGCATCTTCTGAAGTGATTGGAACTGAATCACCACTTCTCTTAGCTCCCAGATTACCAGTTTTGAATTGGATGTTCAAAGGCAAAGGCTCCACACCACATCATGCCACAGACTCAACCTGGTCTAAGTGGATGGCTCTGATAACACAGAGAGCTCGAATGGGAAATCTTGAAAGGCCTGGTCTAGTGGAAGTGATCTCAAGTTGGCCTGAAGGTATCAACTGTGCTAAACCTCCAGAGGAGAAAGTAACTCGTGCTGAGGAAGCTCCTCCTTATAATGACCTTTCTGATGATGAAAAGAAATATGCTTTGTTCACAGACGGTTCCTGTCGTCTTGTTGGGAACAAGCGAAGGTGAAAGTCTGCAGTGTGGAGTCCAACACGCCGAGTTGCAGAGGTGAAGGATGGAGAAGGAGAATCCAGTCAGTTCACAGATGTAAAAGCTGTCCAGCTAGCTCTCGACGTAGCTGAATGTGAGAGATGGCCAAAGCTTTATCTCTACACCGACTCATGGATGGTAGCCAATGCTCTATGGGGTTGGCTAAAGAACTGGAAGAAGAGTGGTTGGCAGAGGAAAGGAAAACCCATTTGGGCAGCCAACCTATGGCAGGACATTGCTGATCGAATCGAGAGAATTCCAGTGAAAGTGAGACACATCGATGCTCACATTCCTAAGAGCAAAGCTACTGAGGAACAGATCTGCTACAGAAAGTACAAGGTTATAGAGTTCCTGTTGTTAGAGAAAAGAATCTGTTAGATAAAACTCTTTGGGTATTTTCACTCTCAGGAGAGGCTAAACCTGTCTGAGGGGTGGTTTCAGCTGAAGGTCCGGGTCACACTTATTGGGTAATGCAAGAGAATGGTGAAATTCAGTGTATACCACAAAGAAATTTAACTTTAGCTGAAAGAGGTTAATTTCAAACTGTTGTACAGCTACACCGCGTCCAAAGGAAGAATCAACGAGGAAAACCTATGGTGCACGAACCCTGAGAACCCTGAGAGTGTTGAGTCAACTAAGAGACCTTAAGATTCCCTGTTTCCCTTTTCTTTGCTTCGTCGGCGAAGAGACAGACTGTTTTCCATTTTTCTCATTTTCTGATTTTCTTGGACTTTTGAATCATCTACATCTGAGCATAGCCGGAATGGACTATGAACTTTACTTACGAACTGTAAATATCATTTTGGATTGGATGGACAGTATGAACAGCCAATGAAATTGTTTAGAAGGGGTGGACTGTGACCGTTTGAGGCTGTCCCCTTAAGAAAGGGAATATGGTGGTCGGAAGTTGGTAAACGAAAAAGAAGGATCTAAACTAATTTCATCGGTAGATTGGGAGGAAGCATGTTCTGAACTGGGAGTGCAGCAGAGTATCCTGGGCATTCCTGCACTTTTCTGGTCAGTCTGTCTTCCCCTCCTCCGGTGGCTTGCAGCTCGCTGCTTCTGGGCTTTCGGCCAGACTCGGCCTTGGGAAGAGATAAGAACTTTCTAACACGTAACGGCCTAACTGCTTCTAATTAATCACTGCTTTTTTTTTTTTCTCTTTTCTCTCTTTCTGAACCTCTCTGGGGAAAGGGGGAGAGAAGGGGGAGCTGAGGTGGGGAACCCCCTCAGCAGAGGGGGGAACTCTCATTTCTGTGCTACTTTATTGTATATTTTTGTATATATTGTAAATATTGTAAATTCTGTATATTCCCCTGAATATCCTGTATTGCTTTGTAAATATACAGCTCCCACTGCTTTGCTAATTCAGCTGTGGTTTTTTTTTCCTTTCACTTTTCCGGGGGGGGGAGGCCTTTCCCTTCCAAACCTACGACACAACCCCATGCAGAGCTACAGGCTGGGGTCAGAGTGGCTGGAGAGCTCCCAAACAGGGAGGGACCTGGGGGTGCTGATCGACAGCCACCTGAATATGAGCCAGCAGTGTGCCCAGGTGGCATCCTGGCCTGCATTAGGAATAGTGTGGCCAGCAGGAGCAGGGAAGTCATTGTGCCCCTGTACTCTGCTTTGGTTAGGCTGCACCTTGAGTCCTGTGTCCAGTTTTGGGCCCCTCAGTTTAAGAAGGACATCGAGACACTTGAACGTGTCCAGAGAAGGGCAACAAGGCTGGTGAGAGGCCTTGAACACAAGCCCTATGAGGAGAGGCTGAGGGAGCTGGGATTGTTTAGCCTGGAGAAGAGGAGGCGCGGGGGTGACCTCATTGCCCTCTACAACTACCTGAAAGGTGGTTGTAGCCAGGAAGGGGTTGGTCTCTTCTCCCAGGCAACCAGCACCAGAACAAGGGGACACAGTCTCAAGCTGCACCAGGGGAGGTTTAGACTCGAGGTGAGGAGGAAGTTCTTCACCAAGAGAGTTGTTCGTCATTGGAACAGGCTGCCCAGGGAGGTGGTTGAGTCGCCGTCCCTGGAGGCGTTCAAGAGGAGATCGGACGTGGCACTTGGTGCCATGGTCTAGTCATGGGGTCTGTGTTGATAGGTTGGACTCGATGATCCTCGTGGTCCTTTCCAAGCTAAGTTATACTGTGATACTGTGATACTGTGATACAGTCACAGAATCACAGAGTGGTGGGGCCTGGAAGGGACCTCTGGAGGTCATGTAATCTAACCCCCCTGCTAAGGCAGGATCCCCCAGGTGGGGTTGCCCAGGATCATGTCCAGTCAGATTCGTTATGTCTCCAGAGAAGGAGACTCCACAACCTCTTTGTGCATCCTGTTCCAGTGCTCTGTTACCCTCATAGTGAAAAAGTTTTTCCTCATGTTTACGTGAAACTTCCTGGGTTCCAGTTCCTTTCTACTGCCTTCATTGCCAAAAGTTTCTTCCTTATACCTTGCTTAAATATATCCTCTTTTAGCACAGCACCCCTCATCCTATCCAAGCTATTGCCCTGCTAAAAGATTGTCCCCATCTTTCTTACAGGCCCCTTTAAGTATTGAAAAGCCACAATAAGGCTCCCCGGAACCCTCTCTTCTCCACACTGAACAACCACAACTCTCATAGCAGAGGTTTTTCCACCTCTTGGATCATTTCTGTGGCCTCCTCTGGACCTGCTCCTCAGGTCAATGTCCCTTCTCTTCTGAGGACCCCAAAGCTGAACCCAGCACTCTAGGTGGGATCTCAGCAGAGCATAAAAGAGGGGCAGAATACCCTCCCTCGACCACGATGTTTTGGATGCAGCCCAGGATATGATTGATTTGCTCAGACTTCTGGTGAAAGGAAGCCTAAGCTTCAGGGTTCTTTAGGTATACTCTTAATTTGGACAATGATAGGACCACAGCTGCCATTTCAACTGTGCAGCAAAGTCAGTGATGTGCAAAAACTGTGTTGTCCTGTATCGATTGACTAGGCCTAAGGGCATAATTACTGGAGAAATTCTCCTGCTTAACTGAGATAAAATAGTGACACCAGGTACAGAAATACAGTGTAGTTTAAATCATCATTAGATGGATGATGTGTGGGTGCCGGAAAATTTTCTCACATAAGAATTTTCAATTGTTCTCTGTGCAAAACTGTGAGGGATTATTCAGGAGAGGTCTCATAGCAGTTTCCCATCAACCTAATTTAGCTGAGGAACTCATATCTAAAAGCCAGAGCTGTCTCTGTAGTCAAGGGAGAATGACTGCAATTTGATCAGTCATTTGTATTTTATGTGGGCTGATTTGTCCTCAGGAGATGCCTGCCTCTTGCCATGCTCTCCAGGAGCAGGCTAGGCTCCTAATTTATGTGTTTTGCCTGATCACCTGAATTAGGAGAAGTCTGAGGCATTACTTCTGTGATCTTTGGTGCATTACAACTTTGATTTGAAGCTAGTATCTGAAGATTAAGAGAAAGAATATGCCATTGCTAGTCATGGTTTTTGCTAGAAGGTCCTGCATTATTTTTCTACTTGTACTACAGAATCATAGAATGATTTGGGTTGGAAGGGACTTTAAAGATCACCTAGTGTAGTGAAGGATGCTTATGGTCAGGATTGTGCCCCAAACATTTGGGTAGGATATATTTCTCTATGTGTTAACCCTCCTTTGTTCCCCCTCCTTTCTGGAGGCAGCAGGGGGGATCCTGGCGCCACTGAGTCCAGGTAAACAGCCTACCTGGGCGTGGTCTCACCCCTGTAGTACAAGAGGCAGGCTATATGTTTGTTTCCCCGAGTATAACATATACTCAGGCCATATTTGGTAGGTGTCAGTTGATTGGTTAATTTTGCGTTAGCAACAGATGCTTATTGGACCAGTATCCATTGGGGCAAATGGTAAATAGGGGTCGTTTGGTAAATGAGCCCCCCCCACCTCGGTGTTGGAGCCTGTGTGTGCGCGTGCCAGCCAGTGCTTCGGGAGGCCTTGTGGTCCGTTTGCCACCGTCACCCAGCTGCGTGCGGTGCCGTGGACAGCACTCCGTGGGATCAACCGCTGCGTGATCCATCGTAGGAGAAAACCTGGTAGACCGTGTGAACCAGCGTTGCTGACCTGCCACTGCCCCCCTCCGAGCGAGGAATCTTTTGTATCCTGGGAGAGAACAGCAGAGCCACGTGGTGCGGCCACGCGGCCAGCGCCATTTCCTGTCTCCTTATTACGGCACATCCGTGCCACGTTATCTGGATTATAAACATTATTGAGGAAAGACTCCACGAAGTTCTCAGCTTGTGAGTAAGCCAAGCCCTTCTTTACAGAGCTTCAGTTAGGATAGCGTTTATATTGCTCCAGGTGGAGGGTTGCCGGTCACTGACCAACCCCTCCCCCACCACTCTCTGACTCAGTTTAGATTATAAATTCTGTGAACCATTTTGATTTAAATGCCCATATATAACATTCTGTAAAGATAGTTCCGCTAACCGAATATTGATACCTGTGAAGGGTGATTGTAAATACTCCGTTACAGAGTTTGTACATATATAAATAAACTTATATTTTCACTGATGGATCTGCCGCGCATTTCTGAGGGCATATCCACGACACCTAGTTCCAACTGACCCCCCCACTATGGACAGTGGCACTTTGCACTAGGTCATGTTGCTCAAAGCTTTGTCCAACCTAGCCTTGAACACATTCAGGGAGGGGGCATCCACAACCCTTACTGTAAAGAATTTCTTTCTAATATTCAGTCTAAATCCACCTTCCTCAAGCTTCAATCCATTCCCTCTCCTTCCATCACAAGCCCTTGTCAAAAGTCCCCTCCCTCCTTTCTTGTAGGTTGCTATAAGGTCTCCTCAGAGCCTTCTCTTCTCCAGGCTGAACAGTCCCAAGTCTCATAACCTGTCCCCATAAGCCCACTGATCATCTTCATGCCCTCCTCTGGACCTCTTCCTCTTCTGTAATTTTCTAACCTGTCATATCTGCAGTGTTATCAGTGGAAAACCATCATGGAGAATTTATTTCTATATCTATTTAAAGTTTAGCTTATTTTTTGGTACCTTTTATTTCAAATGTTTTAGTAAGGTAAATATCAAAAGAAGTGTGTTAGCTCTGAAAGAGAAAATACATGACCTATCATCAGGGAGAAGATGAACAATCCCAGAGTGTGCATGCCATGCCTCAGCCTTGGAGAGCCCTCCAAACTGTATCAAATGTCTTGTAACTATTCAAGCTCTCAGAGAATTCTGAGTGTTAGTCTTGTTTGTTCCTTTCCCCTGGCTCTCATCCCATGTGCTTGATCCTTCGAATCAGGAGAGTTTTGCTGGTTTACTCATGTTATCAGCTTGATGACCTTTGATAATTGGTCATGTGGGTGTTTGACTACCAAAATTTTGTCTGAGCACCAAATATCTGGATGAATCAATTGTCAAACTAAAGCATTTTTTCCTCCTGGATCTCATATAATTGAATCCATTCTTACTGCCACTTTTTCAATGTGCATGTGCCTGAAAGCAGAGAATTAAATAACTGTTTGCCATTAATACCAATTATTGTGTTTTGACAGCTTGCTAATCAACTAAAGTAAAAAAGGTGCTGTACAAATAGCACAGTGGCCTTTCAAATAACTTCTTTTTTCTCCTTACCCCCCTTTTTTTTTTCCCAAATGTGCATGAGATTTATTCTTGCTTGGGCCTTTGAGCCCTTGCAGGATTTGTCCTCTTTGATACATTAACATTCAGAGGCATAAATGCAGCTTTGAGTTGTGCTCTGATGCAGAATTGGTTTCTCAGGATAGTTACTTTATGTAGAATCTTAGAATGCTTTAGGTTGGAAGGGACCTTTAAAGGTCATCTAGTTCAACCCTGATGCAGTCAGCAGGGACATCTTCAACCAGATCAAGTTGCTCAGAGCCCCAAACAAACTGATATGGAGTGTTTTCAGGAAGGGGGTTTCTACAACCTCTTTGGGAGACCTGTGACAGTGTTTTACCACCCATATCATAAACAGTTTTTTCCTTGGACCTAGTCTAAATCTTCCTTCTTTTAGTCTAAAATCATACTCCCTAGTCCTGTGGCAACAGGCCCAGCTCAAAAGTCTGTTCCCATCTTTTGCAGGCCCCCTTTTAAGTATTGAAAGGCCAGAGGAAGGTCTCCCTGGAGCCTTCTCTCCTCCAGGCTGAGCAACCTCTACTCTCTCAGCCTGAAATAACCTTGGGACACATTCAGCTATCATGTGCTGGCTATAGATGTAACTTCCCCTATGGGCTGCATCAATTCATGTGCAAATGAATGATTTTGTATTGAGCAGATGTTGACATAACTTTATGTCCTTTATGCAACATTCAGGTATGGGCTGTTTCTGGGGAGCCGAGAAGAAGTTGTGGAGCCAGAAGGGAGTCTACTCCACTCAAGTGGGTTATGCAGGAGGGTATACTCCAAATCCTACCTACAAAGAGGTCTGTTCTGGTAAGTCTTTCCCTTTGTTTTTTAGGGGTTGTGAATAGAATCCAGTCAAATAATAAATCACAACGAAGAGTGATTACAGCAGCTAAAGAGATTTGGTATGTATTAGGTATATATATGATCCTGAGGGTCTTTTCCAACCTGGATGCTTCTGTGATTCTGTGATTCCCAGGTAGCAAAGAGGAGCAGCACAGTCCCACATCTGTCTTGTCTATCCAGCCAATGCATTCCATAAAGGAGTTTCTTGCTGGGAATATTCTGGATATTTAAAGGATGCCTGATAAAAAGCTTTGTGGGTGACATGGACAGTGGCATTGAGTGCACCCTTAGCAAGTTTGCTGATGACACCAAGCTGTGTGGTGCAGCAGACACGCTGGAGGGAAGGGAGGCCATCCAGAGGGACCTTGACAGGCTGGAGAGGTGGGCACAAGCCAACCTCATGAAGTTCAATAAGAGCAAGTGCAGGGTCCTGCATCTGGGTCGAGGCAATCCCAGGCACAAATACAGGCTGGGCAGTGACTGGCTGGAAAGTAGCCCTGAGGAGAGAGACTTGGGGATGCTGGTGGACAAAAAGCTCAACATGAGCTCTCAATGTGCTCTTGCAGCCCGCAAAGCCAATCAGATCCTGGGCTGCATCAGGAGAAGTGTGGCCAGCAGGTCGAGGGAGGTGATCCTCCCCCTCTACTCAGCTCTGGTGAGACCCCACCTGGAGTACTGTGTCCAGTTCTGGAGCCCCTATTACAAGAGGGATGTGGAGGTGCTGGAACGTGTCCAGAGAAGGGCCACAAGGATGATCAGAGGGCTGGAGCACCTCTCCTATGAGGACAGGCTGAAGGAGTTGGGGCTGTTCAGTCTGCAGAAGAGAAGGCTCCGAGGTGACCTAATCGTGGCCTTCCAGTATCTGAAGGGGGCCTACAGGAAGGCTGGGGAAGGACTTCTCAGGATCTCAGGTAGTGATAGAACTAGGGGGAATGGAATGAAGCTGGAGGTGGGGAGATTCAGGCTGGATGTGAGGAGGAGGTTCTTCACCATGAGAGTGGTGAAACCCTGGAATGTGTTGTCCAGGGAGGTGGTCGAGGCCCCGTCCCTGGGGGTGTTTAAGAGCAGGCTGGATGTAGCTCTGGCCAGCCTGATCTAGTGTGGGGTGTCCCTGCCCATGGCAGGGGGGTTGGAACTAGATGATCCTTGTGGTCCCTTCCAACCCTGAATGAAACTATGAAAAACTAAGATGTGAAATGCCACTTCAGGTTTTTAAGCATCCAAGATCATTGCTGGCTTCTAGAAATGAGTATTAATTCCTGCAAGGACATGTTGGACTGAACTGGCATACCTGCTGGACATACTGTAAGCACAGTATGTCCACCCTGATGTGTTCTGACTGAGAGAACACAGGTTACAGGCATTCAGAATGATACAGGAACAGCTATTTTGTACAGGTGTAGGAGAAGGGACAGCCAGAGGGTAACAAATTGCAGGGTGGCATTAGGAGAAACTTCTCTATGAACAGGGTGGTGGGGTGTGGGAGCTGCCCAGGGAGGTGGTGGAGTCACCAACCCTGCAGGTGTTTGAGAGGCATGTAGGTGTGGCACTTCAGTGTGGCAATGCCAGCAACGAGCAGCGTGAGCAATCTGACAGTGCAGGCCTAGAGCCTGACATGATGGTAGGCCATGCTCAGCATAAATGCAGAGCCAGCTAGCAGTGGAGCAAAACAGTGCTGTGCCTGCAGCATGTAACTAAAACAAGGCACTGGTAGCTATAAACATGGACAGTTATCTTGGGACAACAGGACATGCACCTGCATCAACAAACCTTGTGTGTTGTTAGTAGTTGGACCAATAATCTGGTTCCCATCGCACTATTACAATGAAGCCATGCCAACAAGGCACTCCGAGTTTATATAAGTTGTAGAAGTTCCCTTGCTACGCACTTCTACCTTTCCTGTCTCCTCTTCTTCTACACTTTACTGTGCTATACTTGCACTACAGGCCTGCACCATAGGCCTGCACCTCAGGCCTGCAACACTGGAACAATAAAGGAACAATACTCGATCATATTGGTCAGCCGTATTGATTCCAATCTCCGTCGCCCATACTTCAGAACACAGTTTAGTGGCCTTGGTAGTTGGGTTATGGTTGGACTCCATGGTATAAAAGGTCTTTTCCAGCCTTAATGATGCTATGATTCTACAGGGGTGCACTTCCCACTTATTCCCAGTTATGCTTACTTCAGCCTCCAAGACAGTCAGGTTTTGAGATCTTCCCCTACTCAAATTTGAGTCTGATGCTCAGGTACTAGGGCCAGAGAACCACTCATGGTAGACCAATGCAGTTCTCCTTCTGGAAGAACTCTCTCTTCTCTTTACTTTTCTTTGTAACTTTTTGCTTTGTGCACTTGCGCCTGTAGAACAAAGGGTTTCCATCTCATGCTCATATTGTCTCCATACTCACAGAGGAGAGACCACAGGGTTCATTGTGGCATGGGCTGTTCCTGTTTAGCTGTAGGAGAGTTCAATTCTGCCAGCTAAATCCATTGGCTTCTCTTCAGCCCAGCAGTGTCCTGGCTTCACACAACCTGCTCTCAGAAGCAAGCCCCATCCCCCACACACAGGTGGGTGGGAAAACAACCCCCAAAAAAACCCTCTGGGCTCAGATAAAGAGTTTACTAAGATGACAGCTATACAATTACCTGAAGAGAACATAGTATTGGCCTATCAAAATCATGTTTGGGTTTGTCAGTAAATGATCTAATATCTAAGAGGAGTGGAACATCCTGAAGCTAGCCATATTAAGCATCTAGCAATCACTAAAAGTCAATAATTCCTATTTGAATATTATTTTAATCTCCATGCTTTCTCAAGAACACTGCTTTCACAGTCTGCTTCTTTTCTACTCCACCCACTCCATTTTCCCCCTTTTTCCCCTCAAATCCCAGAGCACCTGGGCTCTCTTGGAATCTCCTCCTACCCCAGGTGTGACCACTCTGCCCTCCTGTGACCGTTTGAGGTGGTGCCTTTAACAGAAGGACACCATGACCTCCCCACCCACTCCCCTTTTTAATCCCCCCCCCAGGAAGGGCTGAACCCTTAGGCTGAGCCCATCTGGGCTGAGGGACTGTCCTCTCATCACTGGTGAGTGAGTGCCCATGGTGCATACTGTGTGATGGTGACACCAAAGGCTGGGGGGCCTGGTGGCCCCCTGGTTGTTAGGACCAGAGTTGATGACTACTCCAGTATCCCCCATAGGTGTTGGCTGGGCCTCTTTGCTGGGGCTGAGCTCCTCTGGGTGGTGTCTTGGCTGGCTGAGGGTCTTGCCCCTGGCTCTGGGATGGGTACAAAAATGGTGGTGGAGCAGGAGCTGTTTAGGCAGGGTGGAAGATGGTGTAGAGAGAGCAGGAGCTGCTTTGGGAAGATGAAGGGGCAGGGGGTGGAGTAGGAGAGGCAGGAGGGTTAAACTAGATGACCTTTAGAGGCTACTTCCATCTCTGGTAATTCTATGACTCTGTGATCTAGCTCCAACCCCTTGCCATGGGCAGGGACACCTTCCACTAGACTAAGTCAGCATCTTTAAGGGTTTTTTTTTTACTGTCCATAGAAATGAGAACCTAACATGGTAGCTATGATGAACTGATGGCTTTTGGTTTTGGGGCTACCTTATTTTCAAAATAAGGTCTTCTGTGTGTTGACATAAGAAATGATCACATGAAATTAAGAGTGGAAAAAAAATTATTGGCATAAGAACTATTTAAAATTCCACTGAATCTGTGGAAAGGGTTTGGCTATTCCCAAACTATTGCTCAGCAAAAGTTGGTCGTTGCCTGAAGTGTAGGTAGTGGAAACACTGAAGTAAATTCCTAACTCAAAGACAAGTTGTCTTACCAACATATCAAATTGTCATTGTAGAAAGACTGACTTAATGAATTTTGATTGAGAAAATGGGTAGGAAGGATACTCTAGGAGAGTTGGGCTAGCTGATTTTCAGAGGTCCTTTCCACCCCCTATCACTCCCTGGTTCTGTGCCAGGCATTTGTTAATAGCTAGCTTTGCTTCCACACACACTGCAATATGTGGAGATAAATACTCTTGTGTTTACTGATGCAACTTTTTTCCTCTTCAAAGGGACAGCTGAGGTTTTTAGTCACAAGTGTCCTTGAAGAGCCCAAGGTGCTCTTTTTATTTCAAATATTTTATCCATGCTTCCTGCACAGCTTGGAGATGGATAATTTGGGACAGAATAGTTAGAGTTATGGATATGAACTACACCACAGGAGGAGGAACTCCTTTACTGTAAGGATCACGGAGCACTGGAAGAGGCTCCCCAGAGATGTTAGGGAGTCCCCTTCTCTGGAGATTTTCAAGACTCCTCTGGATGCATTCCTGTGCAACCTGCACTGGACTTGATTTCTAGAAGTCCCTTCCAACCCCTAACATCCTGTGATAATTGACCCTGATAATGGCCTTTCATGCTGAACTGGGGTGAAATCTATGGTATGCACAACCCACTATTACCTCCTAATAATTGAGCTAATATATGTATGGTGAGGAAAAGAAGAAAAATCATTTATTCAGGAAATAAATACTGTTTCAAGTTATGCAAATGTCTTCTTTTAGCAAAAGGATGACTGTGGATTTTGCTTGTCTGTACCTGAGTATGAACAAAAAAATCACAAAACCCACATTCTTTATCTTTCCATATAAACAAGAGTTTGTACAGAGAAGTCTAAACATCTCATTTCCATCACTACTAATAATGTGTTACACTTGTACACAGCTGGGCAGAGTCCAAGGACATGAGATTTAACACTGTGACTGTTTGAGGCTGTCCCCTTAAGAAAGGGAATATGGTGGTCGAAGTTGGTAAACAAAAAAGAAGGATCTAAACTAATTTCATTGGTAGATTGGGAGGAAGCACCTTCTGAACTGGGAGTGCAGCAGGGTATCCTGGGCATTCCGGTTCTTTTATCTTCAGTCTTTCTTCTGCTCCTCCGCCGAGCAGCAGCTCTCTCTGTGCTGGGCTTTCGGCCAAGGCTTGACCTTGAATAACTGATAAACTGCAAGGCCTGTATTAACTGCTTTCCAATTAACTCATAACTGCTTCTAATTTTTTTCTCTTTCTCTCTCTTTCTAACCTGCTTTGGGGAAAGGGGGAGAGAGGGGGGAAGTGGAGGTGAGGAACCCCCTCAGCAGAGGGGGGAACTCTCATTTCTGGGCTACTTTATTGTATATCTTTGTATATATTGTAAATATTGTAAATTTGTATATATTCCCCTGCATATCCTACATTGCTTTGTAAATATACAGCTCCACTGCTTTGCTAATTCAGCTGTGAGTTTTTTCCCCTTTCCCTTTACTTTACGGGGGGGGGGAGGAGGTTTTTTGGCCTTATCCTATGACATTTTTCTTTCTTGGCACCCAACATGCATCAGATAATGAGTTTAATTTATTACTCCATGGATTTAGTGTTTTCTAGCTGAATTAGCAAACATGAAGGTGTTGTGGTTTGTAGAACGGTTATTCTTTTCAATTTGTGGGGCTCTGGTTTACAGATATTGTTTGGGTTTGATTTTGGATTACCTGGGTAAATATTTGGTGCGGACAATTTATCTGTGGGTTATATATAGAGTTAGACAATGGTATGGAAAATGCATGGATTTCTTATGGCCAGTGAGATACAGAAATGTTACCTCCACCACTCTCCCAATTGAGATAAAGGGGTTTAAGATTCTGCCGGAGGAGAGAGTAACTTTAGGTGATGCCTGGGATCCAAGGTGATTTATTTGGTGTCTATGATCCTGCTCTCAGTGATAATTAACGTGTATCTCCTGATTTCTTTGCGGCGAGAAAGGTGTCCAGGGTGTGTTTTGTTATTAAAACTAGATCAAAAAGAAAACGCCGTGGCTCTGGATCAGTCCCAGAGTCATCTAGTGATGAGGAAGGTGGAGACTCTGTCAGTTAAAAAGAAGGCTAAAAAGTTAATTGGCATAGCAGCTCTAAATGACTTTGCTGCTGATACTGACAAGCTGCCAAGGGTGTCGGCTGGTATCAACATGGCGCCTACTCCTTCTTGTCCTCCTCCTTCTTCTCTGTCGGCCGTTAATGGAGCAACGTCATTTCCGCCCACTCCCTCGGTGGGACTGGAAGTCACTGCCCCAGCAGCTGATTTATCTCAGTGCCTGTCAGCTTCTGTTAAGCTGGCTGTAAATTCAAACACAGCTCCAGTTAAGGTGGCTGTTTTAGTCTAGAGGTGCAAAGGCCAAAGATGGAGAAGAAGAGCAGGAGACTGATCCTGGTGAGGGGCCCTCTACTCTAAGAAATCCTGCTGAGGAGGAAGAGAAGATTTGTTTTAAAGATCTAGCTAACCTAGTGAGAGCAAAGCAGGATAGAGATGAAGCTAGGACAGGAGATGGCAAAGGTGGTTCTCAGCTTAAAGAGATCCTTGAGAAATTGACAGCAGGATTATTAGGACAAAAAGTTCAGGGAGAGGAAGAGGAGGATGATATTTTAGAGTGTTCCTCACTGTGTGAGGAATTAAAAATTGTCCGTAAAGATTTCACCAGGGCAGATAAGGAGCCAGTTCTAGCTTGGCTTAGTAGGTGCTATGATACAGGTGGTCCAGCTCTAACAGTTGGAGACAAGTCAGCAGCTCAGTTAGGAACTCTCTCAAGGGATAATGGAATAGACAGACATCTAGGCAGGGCTCTCGGTAAGGTTAATCTGTGGATAGGCCTTTTAATGGCGGTTGCCCTGAGATACCCTTCCCGAGATGATCTTCCATGGAATCCTAAGCCCTGGACTACCATAGATGAGGGAATTAAGCGCTTGAGAGAATTTGCTGTTAGAGAGCTACTCTATGGTGAACATGAAACTCTGAATCCTGATGACATTCCTGTGGGTATTGGTCTTGCTAAAAAGATCATCAAACTTGCTCCTTCCAATTATGCAAACATTCTGGCAAGCAGAATTGTGTCAAGAAGTTATGGTGGAGCTTCTCCTACGGTTGGCCAATTCAGTGATCAAATGAGACAATTGGAGGGTTGCATGACACGTGGTTCTTTGGTTTCAGCAATTAAAACTGTCTGGTGATATACAGAATTGCATAAGAGAGTTAAAGGATGAATTTAGAAATTCCATATCCCAATTGGCACAAAGGGATAATTTCAATTCTCCCTCCAGGTGGATACAAGTTTCATCTGTGAGGAATACATGTCCTCCAAGGAGGTCATTCCAAAACAGATCAAATCAAAACAGACCACTAAGGCATTCACGTAGAACTATTTGGATGACTCTGCGTGATCAGTTTGGTGAGAACATGAATCGCTGGGATGGCCAACCAACTTCTAATCTTTTCAGGAGGCTGAGGGAAGTGCAAAGTGGCAGAACCCGAGGTAGCAATACCAGAAGGGTAGCTGTTACTTCCACAGTTCCTCAGAATGACTCTTGTGGCTCCAACAGTGGCTCCAGTTATAACCCTGCAAACTATGTGCAATGCACATGTGCGCATCTTCCCCATAACTAGGGGTGCCCTGCCTCCTGCCAGGGGGAGGAGAGGGATAACAGAGATAATAGAATCTATTGGGATGTGTACATCCAGTGGCCTGGCACTTCACAATTTCGGAAGTACAGGGCCTTGGTTGACACAGGAGCTCAGTGCACCATAATGCCCTCCAATTATCAGGGATCAGAGTCCATAACTATTCTGGCAGTCACTGGTGGATCTCAAGAGGTAAGTAAGGTAGAGGTTAATATAAGTCTAACTGGTAAACAATGGAGGAAGCATACAGTTGTGATCGGACCTGACGCACCTTGTATTTTGGGAATTGATTTTCTGAGAGAAGGGCGTTTCAAAGACCCTAGAGGTTACAAATGGGCTTTTGGAGTAGCTTCTATAGAAATTGATGGACAAAAATTGAAGCTATCTGCCAGACCTGATCTTTCTGATGAATCTGCAGTTGTGGGACAACATAAGACACAGGACATTAAATTGCCGGTTGCTTCTCAGACTGTGCATCACAGACAATACAGAACCAACCGTGACTCTTTGTTGCCCATTCAGAATCTGATTCGTCAGTTGGAGAGTCAGAAAGTCGTCAGCAAAACTCATTCACCTTTCAACAGTCCAGTGTGGCCTGTGCGGAAGGAGAATGGAGACTGGCGTCTGACAGTAGCCTACTGAGCCCTAAATGAAGTGACACCACCTGATTGCAGCAGTACCGGACATGATGGAACTCCAGTATTAGCTGGAATCCAAAGAGGCCAAATGGTATGCTACCATAGACATTGCTAATGCATTTTTCTCTATTCCCATAGCAGAGGAATGCAGGCCTCAGTTTGCTTTCACCTGGAGAGGAATCCAGTACACCTTCAACAGACTGCCAATGGGCTGGATCCACAGCTCAAGCATCTGTCATGCAGTGATCCACGATGCTCTGGAGAAAGGTGGTGCTCCAGAACACATCCAGTTCATCGATGATATCATCGTCTGGGCTAAAACTGCTGAGGAAGTCTTCGAGAAAGGTAACAAAATCATTGACGTTCTTCTGAATGCAGGTTTTGCCATCAAGCGAGACAAGGTGAAAGGACCTACCACAGAGATTCAGTTTCTGGGAGTGCGGTGGCAGGATGGACGCCGACACATTCCAGTGGATGTGGTAAATAGAGTCTCTACCATGGCAAGTCCCACAAACAAGCAAGAGACCCTACGTTTCTTGGGGATAGTGGGATTTTGGAGACTGCACATTCGTGGATACAGTCAGATTGTGAAACCTCTGTATGATGTGACTCGAAAGAGAAACCATTTCCACTGGGGACCTGAACAACAAGCAGCCTTTGACCAGATAAAGCAAGAGGTAGTTCAAGCAATGGGTCTGGGACCTGTCTGAGATGGTCCAGACATTAAGAACATTTTGTACACGGCTGCAAGTGACAATGGTCCAACCTGGTGCTTGTGGCAAAAAGCTCCAGGTGAGACACGTGGACGACCTCTTGGTTTCTGGAGTCGAGGTTACAGAGGTTCAGAGGCTAATTATAATCCAACAGAGAAAGAAATTTTAGCTGCCTATGAGGGAGTAAAAGCATCTTCTGGAGTGATTGGAACTGAATCACAACTTCTCTTAGCTCCCTGATTACCAGTTTTGAATTGGATGTTCAAAGGGAAAGGCTCCACACCACATCATGCCACAGACTCAACATGGTCTAAGTGGATGGCTCTGATAACACAGAGAGCTCGAATGGGAAATCTTGAAAGACCTGGTCTAGTGGTGGTGATGTCAAGTTGGCCTGAAGGTATCACCTGTGCTAAACCTCCAGAGGAGAAAGTAACTCGTGCTGAGGAAGCTCCACCTTACAATGACCTTTCTGATGATGAAAAGAAATATGCTTTGTTCACAGACAGTTCCTGTTGTCTTGTTGGAAACAAGTGAAGGTGGAAGTCTGCAGTGTGGAGTCCAACACGCCGAGTTGCAGAGGCGAAAGATGGAGAAGGAGAATCCAGTCAGTTCGCAGAGGTAAAAGCTGTCCAGCTAGCTCTCGACGTAGCTGAACGTGAGAGATGGCCAAAGCTTTATCTCTACACCGACTCATGGATGGTAGCCAGTGCTCTATGGGGTTGGCTAAAGAACTGGAAGAAGAGTGGTTGGCAGAGGAAAGGAAAACCCATTTGGGCAGCTGAACTGTGGCAGGACATTGCTGATTGAGTCGAGAGAATTCCAGTGAAAGTGAGACACAGCTTTGCTCTTAGGAATGTGAGCATCGATGCTGAGGAACAGCAACACAACCATCAGGCAGATCTATCTGCAAGAGTTTCTCAAGTAGACATGGACTCTAATCTTGATCTCGACTGGAAACACCGAGGTGAGATATTCTTAGCTTGGTGTGCTCATGATTCGTCAGGACATCAAGGCAGAGATGCAACATACCAATGGGCTTGTGACAGATCCATAGACATTTCCATGGATGCTATCACACAAGTCATCCATGACTGTGACATTTGTGCTGCTATTAAGCAGGCAAAACGACTTAAGCCCTTGTGGTATGGTGACAGGTGGTCCAAGTACAAGTATGGTGAAGCTAGGCAGATTGACTACATCACTCTACCACGTTCTCGTAAGCAGTATGTGCTTACTATGGTAGAGGCAAACACTGGATGGTTGGAGACTTATCCAGTTCCACATGCAACTGCTCGCAACACTAGTCTCGGTCTGGAGAGACAGATCCTGTGGAGACATGGAACTCCAGAGAGGATTGAGTCAGACCATGGAACTCATTTCAAGAACAACCTTGTAAAGAACTGGGCAAAAGAGCACGTTATTGAGTGGATATTTCATATTCCCTACTATGCACCAGCTTCAGGGAAGATTGAACGCTACAACGGTTTGTTGAAGACCACTCTTAAAGCCATGGGGGGTGGATCTTTGAAAAACTGGGAAAGACATTTACCACAAGCAACCTGGCTGGTAAATAGTAGAGGTTCAGTGAACCAAGCTGGACCTGCACATTCAGATTTGCTACGGAAAGTAGAAGGTGATAGAGTTCCTGTTGTTAGAGAAAAGAATCTGTTAGGTAAAACTGTTTGGGTATTTTCACCCTCAGGAGAGGCTAAACCTGTCCGAGGGGTGGTTTCAGCTGAAGGTCTGGGTCACACTTATTGGGTGATGCAAGAGAATGGTGAAATTCAGTGTATACCAGAAAGAAATTTAACTTTAGCTGAAAGAGGTTAATTTCAAACTGTTGTATAGCTGCATGATGTCCAAAAGAAGATTCAAAGAGGAATCTACAGTGCATGAACCCTGAGAGCCCTGAGTCAACTAAGAGAGACCCTGAGAATTCCCTGTTTCCCTTTTCTTTGCTTCATCGGTGAAGAAATGAACTGTTTTCCATTTTTCTGATTTTCTTGGACTTTTGAATCATCTATATCTGAGCATAGCCGGAGTGGACTATGAACTTTACTCACGAACTGTAAATATCATCTAGCATTGGATGGACAGTATGAACAGCCAATGAAATTGTTTAGAAGGGGTGGACTGTGACCGTTTGAGGCTGTCCCCTTAAGAAAGGGAATATGTTGGTTGGGAGGAAGCACCTTCTGAACTGGGAGTGCAGGAGGGTATCCTGGGCATTCCGGTACTTTTATCTTCAGTCTTTCTTCTGCTCCTCCACCGAGCAGCAGCTCTCTCTGTGCTGGGCTTTTGGCCAAGGCTTGACCTTGAAAAACTGATAAACTGCAAGGCCTGTATTAACTTCTTTCCAATTAACACATAACTGCTTCTAATTTTTTTTTCTCTTTCTAACCCGCTTTGGGGAAAGGGGGAGAGAGGGGGGAAGTGGAGGTGGGGAACCCCCTCAGCAGAGGGGGAACTCTCATTTCTTTATTGCATATACTTTATTGTATGTCTTTGTATATATCGCAAATATGGTAAGTTTGTATATGTTTCCCTGCTTTGTAAATATACAGCTCCACTGCTTTGCTAATTCAGCTGTGAGGTTTGTTTTTTTTTTTTTCCTCTTTCCCTTTACTTTACAGGGGGGAGGGAGGAGGTTTTTTGGCCTTACCCTTCCAACCCTATGACAAACACAGAAGTGGTGGGTTCTACACATTGGCCACAACAACCCCATGCAGTGCTACAGGCTGGGGTTAGAGTGGCTGGAGAGTACTAGTTGACAGGTGGAACATGAGCCAGCCGTGTGCCCAGGTGGCCAAGAAGGCCAGTCGCATCCTTGCCTGTGTCAGGAACAGTGTAGTGAGCAGGGAAGTCATTGTGTTCTTGTACTCAGCACTGGTGAGGCCACACCTTGAGTCTTGTGTCTGGTTCTGGGCCCCTCAGTTCAGGAAAGGTGTCAGATTGCTGGAATGTGTCTGGAGAAAGGCAACCAAGCTGGGGAGGGGTTTGGAGCACAGCCCTGTGAGGAGAGGCTGAGGGGGCTGGGGTTGCTTAGCCTGGAGAAGAGGAGGCTCAGGGGGAGACCTTATTGCTGTCTACAACTACCTAAAGGGAGGTTGTAGCCAGGACGGGGTTGGTCTCTTCTCCCAGGCAACCACACAAGTCTCAAGCTGCACCAGGGGAGGTTTAGGCTGGATGTTAGGAAGAAGTTTTTCCCAGAAAGAGAGGTTTGCCTTTGGAATGTGCTACCTGGGGAGGTGGTGGAGTCACCATCACTGGAGGTGTTTAGGAAGAGATTGGATGGGGTGCTTGGTGCCATGGTTTAGTTGATGAGATGGTGTTGGGTTGGACTCAATCTCAAAGGTCATTTCTGTGCCACAACCCTGCATTGACTTCCCATTGCACTCTTGTGCTGATCCTTCCACAGTGCTAATAACTTGAGACAGTTTCTTCCTGTGATGTAAAATGTAGAACCACTGGCAGCCAATTGACTAATGTTGCTGTTAAAGCAAAGTCTTTCTTCATCTTCTCTATGCTTGCTGGTGGAGAACAGCTTGGAGGTTTGCTTTTGGTTTATGTTCTTGTTAACACTTTTCATGCCAAGTGCTGAAGTTTATACACTGTTCTCACTGACAATCTGGCACATCGGCTTCATTGAAGCCCTATGAGGAGAGGCTGAGGGAGCTGGGGTTGTTTAGCCTGGAGAAGAGGAGGCTCAGGGGTGACCTCATTGCCCTCTACAACTACCTGAAAGGTGGTTGTAGCCAGGAAGGGGTTGGTCTCTTCTCCCAGGCAACCAGCACCAGAACAAGGGGACACAGTCTCAAGCTGCACCAGGGGAGGTTTAGACTCGAGGTGAGGAGGAAGTTCTTCACTGAGTGAGTCATTTGTCATTGGAACGGGTTGCCCAGGGAGGTGGTTGAGTCACCATCCTTGGAGGCGTTCAAGGGGAGATTGGATGTGGCACTTGGTGCCATGGTCTAGTCATGCGGTCTGTGTTGATAGGTTGGACTCGATGATCCTCGAGGTCCTTTCCAACCTAAGTTATACTGTGATACTGTGAACCAGTGTGAAGAGTTCAGTGGTATGAACAGATAATGGACACTTGATTTGTGCAGGAGTGACAGAGGGTGACAGAACATTGTAGCAGGCTGTCCTGAGAGGCTGCAGAGCCTCCTTTTCTGGAGGCTTTCAGAACTTGCCTGGATGTGATCCTGGGCAACTCTGTTCTAGCAGGTGATTTGGTTTAGGTCCCTTCCAACTCCCACCATTCCATGATTCCGAGAGTTCTGAAAATCATCCATAAAAGTATAAACTTTCTGGGATTAGCAAAAAAAAAGTAAGCAATGTTTTAAGGTGGGATAGAATAGGACAGGACTACTTCAGTTGGAAAGGGCCTACAATGATTATCTAGTCCAATTGCCTGACCAGTTAGGGCTGACCAAAAGTGAAAGCATGTTGTTAAAATAGAGGTATTTGAACAATGCCTTTATAGACAATACTGTGCTAAATAGAAATTGCCTTATAAATGTTAAAGAAAGCAGTTAGATTAGGCAAACATATATGAAGCCTCTTACTGCTATGGAAGCATCAGTCATGCCTGTTTAATCTGTCCAGATGATCCATTATCTCCTAAGACTTCTGCACTCCTGTAGTTTTTACTTTCATTTGGCTACACTAGCTGTTCTATAAGCATATGTGGTGCAAGGTGTATTTGGCAGTTATCTTCCACTTTGTTTAGTGGCCTGGGTATTAAATAATTATTTTTATACAATAGGGATGTGCTGAACAACTTCTCCTTTCTAGCACAGTAAGGGTAGTTACCACCCAGCACTGTGGGGGTTGGAAGTAATCTCTGGAGTTCTAGTCCAACCCATTTGCTAAAGCAGGGTCACTCAGAGCAGGTTGCCCATGATTGCATCCAGGTGGGTTTGGAATGTCTCCAGAGAAACAGCCTCTATAACCTCTCTGGGTAGCCTGGTTCAGTGATGGATAATGGACTACTGAGATACTGAGTGCTGGCTGTTGGCCAAGGGAAGATGTCAACACAACAAGATGGTGAAGCCAGGGAAGTAATAAAAGCTACCCTTTCTTTTAATTATGTTCATTGAAGGCTGGCTTTATATCTCAAAATAGCTTTGTGTTTGGCTGAGTTGATTCAAGAGGTTTTTGTAGCTACTTACTGTGTTGTATTTTGTTAATCTTGAACAAATCTAGAACTGCTAATTCAACAAAAATTATGGTATAAAGAAATGTGAAAAAAATTTTGAAGGCTATTTTCTAATGGCTTCCATCAGATTTGCACTGCAAAGCTATATCTGAGGTTATTTGTATAGCCTTTTTTAAGACATGTGCATTATGCATGCTTATGTGCCTCCAGATGCTGGACACTGGAGGAATCTTTTGTTCAGAGATGTCCAGAAGCATAAGCACATTTCATAGCCTGGTCTGTGTGAACATAAATGGGATGTGTATGCACTACACATTTCTGTTCTTAGTTGTGCAGCTGAGCTGAGTTGGAGATCCTACTGAGCTCTGCATTCTATTTTTGCCCTGCTTAGTTTCCTCTTGCTCTATTTTATCCTGATTTTTCTTTTAAAAAAAAAATTTATTTGGCACTTTCTTTCATTTATGAACACATTCTGTGGAAGTTTCGTTCAGGAGAGCTCTCACAAGCTCCCCCAAGCTATTGCCATCTGGCTGCTTCTAGTGGCCATGTTTTTTCATTGGGAAGAGCAGTTCATACGAAATAGTAGGCTTTGGTTATGCACCATGTGATTGCCACTTTTAAGTTATCTGTTCTGGCAAGATCATATCTTGGGTAAACATTGAGGAGTCATGTCCTCCAAATATGTCTCCAGGAAGGACATGAGCTTTGCTTTCAGCCCAAGCAGTCCTGAGAATTTGTGCAAGGAAGTTATTTTAGTCCAACACCTTTTTGACACTCTAGTCTGAAGAAGAAAACTCCCAGCAATTCTTTGGATGAAGCATTTAGTACTTCTGAAAGTACATTGCCAGCTCAAACTCAGGAAGAATGGTGTGGATTTCCTCTTTTCCCTATGCTGAGGTCACTCAGCACATACAAACCCATGGTAAGTTTTTTTGATTCCTAAACCAAAGAAAAGCTTAGAAGATAATCGTACCTTCATAGAATGCTTCAGGATGGGAGTTACATTTAAAGGTCACCAAGGCCAACTTCCTTGCAATTAGCAGGGATGTCTTCAACTAGAGCAGGTTGCTTAGAGTCCCATCCAACATGACCTAGAATTTTTCCAGGAAAAACCTGGGCCAGTATTTCATCACTCCCACTAGAAAAGTCTTTCTTCTGTTTAGTTTAAATGTCCCTTTTTTTAATTTGAAAGCATCAACCCCCAGCCTGTTGAAACAGGCCCTGCTAAAATGCCAGTCCCCATCTTTCTTATGGGCCCCTTTTAAATATTGAAAGGCCACAATGAGGTGTTCATGGAAGCTTTTCTTCTCCTGTCTTAACAACTGAACTCTGTCCTTCTTAGAAGTTTATTCACAGATGTTCCTCTTCTGTCTCCATGCTTTTAGTGTGCTCTCAAGAAAAGTGTTGCATCACAGTGAATGAATACAGGTCTGTTTTCCACATCAGCAGTGGTCTGGCCTTCTGCCATGATCGTGATTTGATGGTCCTCAGCAGGAAGCAAAAGTGATCTGCAGACCTCATATTAAGCTATATAGCCTTCTCCATTTCTCTTATATCAGCGAGGTGACGGCTGTATGGCTGTAACACTGTGATGGCACCCTGTGAAAGGTTAATCCTCCTGGGGCAAACTTTCAACCAGATGAGTGTTAACACCGGACCAGCAGAACCAAGCATATGAGGCCCTCCACAGGCAAAGACAAGTGGCTTCCAGGTCACAAGCCCTGGTCCTCATGGGTGATTTCAACCACCCGGACATCTGCTGGAGGGACAACACAGCATAGACTGGACTGCATAGAAGACAGCTTCTTCCTCCAAATGGTAGAGGAACCAACAAGAAAAGGTGCTATGCTGGACCTTGTTCTCACCAACAGGGAAGGGCTGGTAAGCAATGTGAGGCTTAGAGATGGCCTTGGCTGCAGTGACCATGAAGCAGTTGAATTTAATATCCTCAGGGCAATCAGGAGGAAGAATTCCAAGCTTATGACCCTAGACTTTAGGCGTGCAGATTTTGATGGCTTCAGGGATCTGCTAGCCAAAGTGTCGTGGGACAAAGCCCTGGAGGGAAGAGGGACCCAGGACAGCTGGTCAGTATTCAAGGACCACCTCCTCTGTGTCCAGCAGCTCTGTATACCAACAAAGAAAAAAGCAGGTAAGAATGCTAGGAGGCCTGCCTGGATGAGCAAGGAGCTACTGGACACACTATTACTAAAAAGAAACTCTACAGGAAGTGGACAGAAGGACAGCTAGAACAGGGGGTATATAAGGAAGCTGCCCGAGCAGCAAGAGTCCTGGTTAGGAAAGCCAAAGCAGAGTTTGAATTGAATCTAGCCAGGGAGGTTAAAGGGAACACTAAGAACTTTTACAGGTATATTAATGGGAAGAAGAAGACTAGGGAAGGTGTGGGCCCCCTCAGAAAGGAAAATGGTGACATGGTCACAAGTGATGAGGAAAAGGCTGAGGTACTTAATAACTTCTTTACCTCAGTCTTCACTGCAAGGGCCTCTAGCCACACTCCTGATGTTACGGAAGACAATGCCAGGGATGGGGAGGAAGAACTGCCCATTGTAAGTGCAGATCAGGTTCGTGATCATCTGAAGAACCTGAAAGTGTTCAAGTCCATGGGATCCGACGGGTTAAACCCATGGGTACTGAGAACTGGCAGATGAGGTTGCTAAACCCCTCTCTATTATATTTCAAAAGTCATGGCAGTCTGGGGAAGTCCCCACAGACTGGAAAAGGGGAAACATTGCCCCCATCTTCAAAAGGGGTAAAAAGGAGGAACCAGGGAACTACAGGCCAGTCAGTCTCACCTCTGTGCCTGGAAAGATCATGGAACAGATCCTCCTGGAGTCCCTACTGGCTCAGAAGAATAGTGAAGAGGTGATTGGGAACAGTCAGCATGGCTTCACCAAGGGCAAATCCTGCCTGACCAACCTGGTGGCCTTCTATGAGCAGGTGACAAAATTAATAGATGAGGGGCGAGCAACTGATGTCATCTACCTGGACCTGAGCAAAGCCTTCAACACTGTCCCGCACCACATCCTGGTCTCCAAACTGGTGACACATGGGTTTGATGGGTGGACCACTAGATGGATAAAGAACTGGCTTGATGGCTGCACCCAAAGAGTGGCTGTCAATGGGTCCATGTCCCAGGGGAGGCCAGTGACAAGCGGAGTCCCTCAGGGATCAGTCCTGGGACCTGTCTTGTTCAACATCTTTGTGGGTGACATGGACAGTGGCATTGAGTGCACCCTCAGCAAGTTTGCTGATGACACCAAGCTGTGTGGTGCAGCAGACACGCTGGAGGGAAGGGAGGCCATCCAGAGGGACCTTGACAGGCTGGAGAGGTGGGCACAAGCCAACCTCATGAAGTTCAATAAGAGCAAGTGCAGGGTCCTGCATCTGGGTCGAGGCAATCCCAGGCACAAATACAGGCTGGGCAGTGACTGGCTGGAAAGCAGCCCTGAGGAGAGAGACTTGGGGGTGCTGGTGGACAAAAAGCTCAACATGAGCTCTCAGTGTGCACTTGCAGCCCGCAAAGCCAATCAGATCCTGGGCTGCATCAGGAGAAGTGTGGCCAGCAGGTTGAGGGAGGTGATCCTCCCCCTCTACTCAGCTCTGGTGAGACCCCACCTGGAGTACTGTGTCCAGTTCTGGAGCCCCTATTACAAGAGGGATGTGGAGGTGCTGGAACGTGTCCAGAGAAGGGCCACAAGGATGATCAGAGGGCTGGAGCACCTCTCCTATGAGGACAGACTGAAGGAGTTGGGGCTGTACAGTCTGCAGAAGAGAGGGCTCCGAGGTGACCTAATTGTGGCCTTCCAGTATCTGAAGGGGGCCTACAGGAAGGCTGGGGAAGGACTTCTCAGGATATCAGGTAGTGATAGGACTAGGGGGAATGGAATGAAGCTGGAGGTGGGGAGATTCAGGCTGGATGTGAGGAGGAAGTTCTTCACCATGAGAGTGGTGAGACCCCGGAATGGGTTGTCCAGGGAGGTGGTCGAGGCCCCGTCCCTGGGGGTGTTTAAGAGCAGGCTGGATGAGGCTCTGGCCAGCCTGATCTAGTGTGGGGTGTCCCTGCCCAATGCAGGGGGGTTGGGACTAGATGATCCTTGTGGTCCCTTCTAACCTTGACTGATACTATGATCCTGTGATGTTTAGATGTGGGAAATATAATTTGAAGATTCTCCTCTCAGCTGATATTCAGTGGTACGCTCTGTCAAAATTGATGTTTAAGAGTTAATTGATTAACTTCAAAGCTTATGAATACAGTGCTGGAAATTATTTTTACATTTTTGTGGTGAAGGCACATTATGCCCAGATACTGAATCTTGTCCCAGCATGTGGACAAGTTCCCCCTCCTCCAGGAGGAAGACAAAAGCCAAGGCATTAGCCAGGCTTGCACGCACCCAGCGCATGCAGTGCTCGTGCTGACACCAAGTATGGGCATAATTCTTGCTTCACGCTTTCTATAGGCTGAAGCCAGTTGTTTGAGAGTGCCCATTGGTCAAGCCCAGCCTTGAGGAATCGATAAGTATCACCCCACTTGGTTAACAAGCCGCCCCCTCATTCACTTTGTCTCTGTGCTTGCTCGAGAGAGCAACTCCCTAATGCCGCCTTTGCCATTGAGCTTATTGTTGTTAGCTTCTGTTATACATGCACGCATACTGAAAGCCTCTGCATTGTGAAGAAGCCCAGAGGGAGGACCTTTGCTGTTTCTGAGGAATCCAGCGTCACTGCAGCCAGTTGTACTGACCGGGAGAGCCCACCGTGCCACCGGACTGGGCCAACCCCCGAGGGTAAGATATGCCCAGTTGCCGGGGAGAAGGGACTTGATCGATACCGAGTCCACGTATGCCTAGCCCCGCAGTAGGGGGAGAGGAGCCGCCGTGTGCCGCTCTGAGCTCTGTGAATCTCGGGGAAGACTAAAGCATTGTTCGTGCCTATACTGCACCGAGCCCAGGACCACTCCGAGAGTCCCGCTGCTCCTTTAAGCTCAGTAAACGAGAATCTGCCGCCTAACGCAGCCGCATTCTCTCCCCGAGGCTGTTTGCATCAGCCCCGAGAATCGCCATGGTTGGGCCGACCCCCGTAGCTTTGCCTGCTGCCGCGTCGTCCGAGTCCACCTACCGGCCACCATCGTCCCGCCCTTCCGTGCGAGCCAACCCCGACCAGGACCGATCCCTGTTGTCTGGAGGGAATAGAATATCGTTCACGTGCTTCCCATCCACTAGCACTCAGTTCAAAGTATCCACGTCTAGCAGAGTAAGCACTAATGCACAGAAAGATTGTAGTAGTGCTGTGTATAGCCAGAAGCTGCCCGCGTCCCGCCGAATCGCCATCTAGTGGCCAAGCGGTGGAACTGCACCCTTCATTATATGAATATAGAGATAGTCTGTAACTAGTTCAATTAAGTTATAATCATAACACTAAGCCACTTGTGGAATCTTTTTCACGAACGTGATTCATTGGTTATTAATAGTTTGATAATTAATAAAAATAATATTTTCACATTTCATATTAATAAGTTTAATAACCTCTTCACCATACAGATGAAAATCTAAAAAGGCATTCTGGAGCACATGAAGGACTCTGAGCTATTTTTTGTGCATCAGCCTAATACATAAGTGCACCATGTTTTGGCCAGCATTAGACAATTGAGGATGTTCCTTCAGTGGGAAACATCTCATGTTTTGCTTACAGGTGTTCAGAACAATTTTGTGTATTCATAAGCTTTTTGAATAACTGAAGTGGCACTGAACTCAGAAGGAAGAAACTCTGCTCTTATTCCTAAACTGCTTTTGTACCATTAGCCTATAACATATGCAGCCTTTCAAAACAAGGGCAATTTTGGTGGTTGTGGTTCAAGCTGTTGCCCTCTAAGCAAGTAATTTTACTTTGTTTTGGCAATTTCTCATTGTTTGTTTTCAGTGACTATAATGCAAGACAGAGATGACTATGGCTGCTTGTTATCCAGTATTAGTTAGAAATCTTACTGAACATAATGACAGATGTAGTTAAGCCAATTTGTAACCTAGTCAATTCTCAGTACCATTCTTAAGCATATCCTCTTGTACACAAGTCATATCTCTTAATAATTAACACAATAAAACTATCCCACATGACTTAGTTGCTGTGTTGAGTTGCGTAAAATACCTTCATAATAGACTATGTTTTGCTGTGGAATACTGTTGCCTCTTGCATAACAATTAGTCTTGAGTCATGTATGTAGGAGTCCCATCTCTCCCTAAAATGTTCAGGCTTCCAAAAGTCATCTGGAAGATTTCTGAATAGCTGATGGGGGAGAGAGGAGAAAAGAAAAGTTAATTTCTTGATCTGTTACCTCCTATCTCTTTGGTCAGTTACCAACTTAAAGTTAATTCTAGCTCTACTTCATCTTAGTCATACTTGAAAGAGGGAAAGACAACTACAGCAGGTAGATGGTTAGGTACATCTTGGCTTTAAGAAAGAAAATGATTGCAGAGGGTTTGACTCCATGATGTGGGGCTTACTTGACATGTTAAGCAGTCATAAGGTCTTGGGTGACAGGTGCGACTTGATGATCTTTGGGGTCTTCTCCAACCTTACTGATTCTACGATTATCCTGGCTTGTATCAGCAGTAGCGTGACCAGCAGGACTAGGACACTGGTTGTCCCCGTGTGCTAAGCACTGGTGAGGTCACACTTTGAATACTTGTTTCTGTGATTCTGAAAACTGAAACATTCAGGTTGGAAAGACCCTCAGGATTGCTAGGTCCAACTGATAGGCCCCTCAATCCAGGAAATTCATGATCAAGGTGCTTTTTTTCAGAAATGTACCATATTCCCATGTCTAAAATGAGAGGCAGTTTCCTACTGCATAATCTTCTGTTATGCACAGTCACATGGTGAACATCACAGCCTAATCCTACACAGAGTGTCTTCTGCCAAAGAAGGTCCTTTGGGAACTTTGTGGAGGTCAGAAGATTTTTGTCCTTGGCTTGTTCTGTAATGGCTCTTTCAACATCTGGGGCTATCATATTTTAACATCATCTTAGAATAGACCAGGTGGGAAGAGACCTTCGAGATCATCGTGTCCAACCCATCAACCAATCCAACCTACCTAAACAACTAACCCATGGCACCAAGTACCCCATCAAGTCTCCTCCTGAACACCTCCAATGACGGCGACTCCACCACCACCCCAGGCAGCCCATTCCAATGGGCAATCACTCTCTCTGTATAGAACTTCTTCCTAACATCCAACCTGAACCTCCCCTGGCACAGCCTGAGACTGTGTCCTCTTGTTCTGGTACTGGCTGCCTGGGAGAAGAGACCATCATCCGCCTGTCTACAACCTCCCTTCAGGTAGTTGTAGAGAGTGATAAGGTCACCCCTGAGTCTCCTCTTCTCCAGGCTGAGCAACCCCACCTCCCTCAGTCTTTCCTCATAGGGCGTGTGTTCCAAATCCCTCACCAAGTTTGTTGCCCTTGTCTGGACATGCTCCAGCAAGTCAACATCCTTCCTAAACTGGGGGGCCCAGAACTGGACACAGTACTCGAGGTGTGGCCTAACCAGTGAAGTGTAGAGGGGCAGAATGACCTCCCTGCTCCTGCTGGCCACACTATTCCTGATGCAGGCCAGGATGCCATTGGCCCTCCTGGCTGCCTGGGCACACTGCAGGCTCATGTTCAGCCTACCATCAACCAGTACCCCCAGGTCCCTCTCTGCCTGGCTGCTCTCCAGCCACTCTGACCCCAGCCTGTAGCACTGCATGGGGTTGTTGTGGCCAATGTGCAGAACCCGACACTTGGATGTGTTAAATCTCATGCCCTTGGACTCTGTCCAGCCTGTCGAGGTCCCTCTGCAGAGCCTCTCTACCCTCCAGCAGATCAACTCCTGCCCCCAGCTTGGTGTTGTCAGCAAATTTACTGATGATGGACTCAATGCCCTCATCCAGTTCATCAATAAAGATGTTAAAAAGCACAGGGCCCAGCACTGATCCCTGGGGCACACCACTAGTGACTGGCCGCCAGCTGGATGTGGCACCATTCACCACCACTCTCTGGGCTCGGCCCTCCAGCCAGTTCCTAACCCAATGCAGTGTGCTCCCATTCAAGCCATGGGCTGACAGTTTGGCCAGGAGTTTGCTGTGGGGAACGGTGTCAAAGGCCTTGCTGAAGTCCAGGTAGACTACATCCACAAGCCTCCCCACATCCACCAGGCGGGTCACCTGGTCATAGAAGGAGATCAGATTGGTCAGGCAGGATCTGCCCTTCCTAAATGCATGCTGGCTAGGCCTGATCCCTTGGCCATCCTGTAAGTGCTGTGTGATTGCACTCAGGATGACCTGTTCCATAATCTTGCCTGGCACTGAGGTCAGGCTGACAGGCCTATAATTCCCTGGCTCATCCAAGCGGCCCTTCTTATGGATGGGCACCATGTTGGCCAGCTTCCAGTCCTCTGGGACCTCGCCAGTGAGCCAGGACTGCGGGAAAGTGATGGAGAGTGGCTTGGCCATCTCATCGGCCAGCTCTCTCAGCACCCTAGGATGGATCCCATCTGGTCCCATGGACTTGTGGGGATCCAAGCTGCTGAGGAGAGTTCCATATATCTGCTCATGGAACATAGGGAAACTGTGCAGCTCCCTGGCTCTTTCTGCCAGCTCTGCAGGCCAGCTGTCTGGAAGACGTTCTGTCCTTCTAGGAAAAATTGAGGCAAAGAAGGTGTTAAGTATCTCTGCCTTTTCCTCATCCTTTGATACAACATTTCCCTCCATGTCAACCAAGGAGTGGAGGTTGTCCTTGCCCTTCCTCTTGCTATTAATATATTTATAGAAGGACTTTTTGTTGTCCTTCACAGCAGAGGCCAGTTTAAGCTCCAAATGTGCTTTTGCCTCCCTAATTTGCTTCCTGCATGATTTGGCAACATCCTTAAATGTTCTGTGGGTTGCTTCCCCTCTCTTCCAAAGGTGATACACCCTCTTTTTTTCCCTTAGTTCTATTAGAATTTCATTAACCATCCAGGCTGGCCATCTGCCCTGGCGGCTCATCTTCCAGCACATTGGCACACCCTGTCCCTGTGCCTTCAACAATTCTTCCTTGAAGCAGGTCCAGCTCTCCTGGCCCCCTTTATTTTTAAGGGCTTTATCCCAAGGAACCCTCTGAATTAGTTCCTTGAGTAACCTGAAGTCTGCCCTCCGGAAGTCCAGAGAGGAGGTCTTTTTGATGCTCTTCTTAGCTTGACCAAATACTGAGAATTCAATTATCTCATGGTCACTGGCTCCTAAACACCCTCCAACCACCACATCACCCACCAGCCCTTCCCTATTGGTGAAGAGGAGGTCAAGCATAGCCTTGCCCCTGGTAGGATCTCGCAGCACCTGGGATAAGAAGCTGTCCTCCATGCACTCTAAGAACCTCCTAGACTGTCTCCTCTCTGCTGTGTTGAGATCCCAGTAGATGTCAGGCAGATTGAAGTCGCCCATGAGAACAAGGTCCGGAGATCTTGAGACAGCCCTAAGCTGCCTATAGAATGCTTCATCAACATCTTCCTCCTGGTTGGGCAGTCTATAACAGACTCCAACCAGGATGTCTGCTCTGCCAGTCTTCCCTCTAATTCTTACCCACAAGCACTCAACCCGATCGTCCCTAATCTCCATCTCAATGGCATCTAGTGCCTCCCTGATGTACAGGGCTACCCCTCCACCCCTTCTTTCTTGCCTGTCTCTCCTGAAGAGCCTGTAGCCGTCAATTGCAGCGCTCCAGTCATGTGAGTCATCCCACCACGTCTCTGTGATGGCACCTACATCATAACTTTCCTGCTGCAGCAAGGCTTCCAGCTCCTCTTGTTTGTTACCCATGCTTTGTGCATTAGTGTACATACACTGCAGCTGGGCGGCTGGTTTCACCTCTGACTCTAGCTTATTGCCCCCAGACTCTTGTCTGAGGGGACTAGTTTCAGCCCCTTCCCCCTTCAAAACTAGTTTAAAGCCCTGTCGATGGGACCTGCCAATTCCCTTCCCAGGATCTTTTTACCTTTGGGGGACAGGCCGTTCTCATATCCTGTGACCTTTCCCCTTCTCTGGGACAGATGTACTCCATCTGTTGCCAGCTGGCCTGGTGCAGTAGAATGTTTCCCAAGATCAAAAAAGCCAAAATTCTTTGATTGCACCAGCCTCTAAGCCACTTGTTCACTATAGCTGCTGTGGTGGGTGGAAGGGTAAGGCCAAGAAGCCTCCTCCCTTCCCCCTTGTAAAGTAAAAGGGAAAAAAAAATTGAAGGGAAAGGAAAAAAAAACTCACAAGCTGAATTAGCAAGGCAGTGGAGCTATATTTACAAAGCAGTGTAGGATTTGCAGGGGAATATTTACAAATTTACAATATCTACAATATATACAAAGATATACAATAAAGTAACACAGAAATGAGAGTAGCCCCCCTTGCCGAGGGGGTTCCCCACCTCCTCTTTCCCCTCTCTCCCCCCTTTCCCCAGATTAGGTTAGAAGAGAGAGAGAGCAAAAGAAAGAAGTTAAAAGCAGTTTTGTGTTAATTGGAAAAGCAGTTAATACAGGCCTTATCAAGTTTGTCAGTTTGAAGGCCGGAGCCTTGGCAGAAAGCCCAGCACAGAAAGCTGCTGCACTGTGGAGAGGCGGAAGCAAGACTGAAGATAGGGTGCCGGAGTGCCCAGGATAGTCCCAGCTCACTCCCAGTTCAGAAGGTGCTTCCTCCCACTTTACCAATGAAATAGTTTAGATTATTTTCCGTTTACCAACTTCCGTCCACCATATTCCCTTTCTTAAGGGGACAGCGTTAACCGGCCACAGCTGCTGACTTGTTTCTTATGGTATTCCCTCCTGCAACTAAGGGTATTGATGAAAAAATTATTTGTGCACCTGACTCCTCAACCAGGTCTCCCAGGGCCCTGAAGTCATCTTTTATAGCCCTGGGAGTCCTGGTTGCAACATCATCATTCCCTAACTGCATAACTAGTAAGGGATATGTGACCGTTTGAGGCGGTGCCTTTAACAAAGGGACACCATGGCCGAATGTTTTATAAACAAGACAGGTCTAAACTAATTTCATTGGTGGAGAAGCAGGGCACTGCCTTAGGTTTTGATTCCCAGTGAGACTGGTCTCACTTAGTCTTGCACTTTCTCCTTTCGCAGCTTGCGGCTTCTGGGCTTTTGGCCAGACTGACCTTGAGCAGATAAGGCCTCTTCTAACACATAACTGCTTTTAATTAACATTTGGTCTTTTTTTCTCTCTTTCTAACCCTCTTTGGGGAAAAAGGTGAGAGAAGGGGGTACAGGGGGAAACCCTTCCTCCAGACAGGGGAAGGGAATCTCATTCTGTGTTACTTTGTTGTATATTTCTGTGTATATATTGTAAATATTGTAAATTCTGTATATAAACCTGCATTCCCTATACTGCTTTGTAAATACAGCACACAATCTCTTTGCTAATCTGGCTGTGTTTTTTTTTTCTTTCAATTTTTCTTCCCTTCACTTTACAGGGGGGGGAGAAGGCCTGGCCTTCCCCTCAACCCTCAATAGGATAGTAGTCAGAGGGCTGCACCAGGCTAGGCAGCCTTCTGGTAACATCATTAACTTGGGCTCCTGGCAGACAACAGAGTTCCCTATGAGATGAGTCTGGCTGACATATGGGGCCCTCCGTTCCTCTCAGAAGGGAATCACCAATAACAATTACCCACCTCTTTTTTTTGAGGGAGCAGGTCCTGATGCCAGGGGAAGGCTGTTTAACCTTAGGCTGTTTAGCCTCAGGGAAAACCCCAGATGGTGTGTCCTCTGGCATCAGGACCACCTCACCCTCGATCTCCAGTGCTCCATACCTGTTTTCCAAGAGCAGCGGGGAAGGTGAGGGGAGGCAAGGAGGTTTTAATTTGTGTCTTTTGAGAGGAACCTGCGTCCATTCCCCTCTGCTTTTTGAATAACCAGCCTCTGCTGGAGGAGCCTGCAGAGCCTGCTTACTCTGATTCATCTCCTTCCTCCTCTGGTTCATCTCTTTCCTTCATTCCCTTACATTTCTAAGGCTAGCAACCTCATCCTTCAGTCTGGCCACCAGATCCTAGGACTATAGTCTTATGATTACAGAGACAAAAAGTATGCATTTTCTACAGAATTGTGTTTCTCAATTACTACAAAACCACACAAACCACTGATATTCACAGTATGTGACATTAACTTTGATATGGTATTTTGTACTTTGGCTGACCTTTCACTCTTTCCTTACAAGTGAAGTAGGCCAAAAAAAGGGAGAGGTGTTGCAACTGGCCAATAGCATTCAGGCATGCTGTACAGATCAAGGACATGGTGAACACTGATATTTTTCACAGGCTAAGTCATTAAAATTCCTCTATTCTGATTTTATAAGTAAAGAACTGACAAAGGCACAACAGGAATCTATTCTCTTGATAGTGATTTAATAAAAGAAAATGTTCTGAGCCATTTTCATTACTGCTTGGAAGCTTTAATCTTGTGGACTTAGATTCTGTTCATGAAAACCTTCAGATCCCCTTATAAGCTACAGAAAGTGAAGGGAATATTTGCAGTTTAATTATACATTTAAACATTTTGGAGAGTGAGACCCAGTTTGGAAGAGTGTTGTGATGTCTAAATGAATGGCTGTTCAAGTAACAGAAGGCACTGTCTCAACATACTGTTGGTTTGTCATAGGACATTCATCTGGGTTTTGCACAGAAGGGGAAATCTGAGAAGGAAATATTTTTCTTATATTACTTTTTCTCTATACTGCTATTAACTTGTGAAAAATGCCAGTCAGATTCTTCTGTTGTCTTTAGTAATCTTTGAATCCTTTTGGTTGGGAAATACCTTTAAGATCGTCAAGTCCCCACTGTTAAATCTGTTCTAAATCACTCCAGGGATGGGGACTCCCACCACTTCTTTGGGCAGCCTGTTCCAGAGCTTGGCAACTCTTTTGGGGAGGAAGCTCAGGTCAATTCAATATTTATCCTGATTAGTGTTAGCTAGTAGGAATAAAACCAAAACCACAAAGAAACTAAGCAATTGGACCCCAGAAGAACACGATTCTTATTTTAAATTGTTCCTAATTTTTTTAAAGGATTTAAGGTAATGAAACCACATTTTAGAATGAAACTTCAGCTTGAACTGAAAGAGAAGGCAAAGCATTTCATTATGAAAAGAACAACCCCTCACTTTCCATAATTCTACAATGGGATCCTCCACATTAAAAACAAAATGAAAAATCAACAAAATAGAATGTTTTTTTGGTTTTGTTCAACCTCAGAATGCATTTTCTATGCAAAAAGGCTCTTAAACCAGGAAGAGATTACAACGATGCAGGAAATATTTTCAGAGAGATCAAGCAGTATGTTTGAAGAGTCCTGCCTTCTCTTAGTAAAGCCAAGAAATGAAGGACCTTCAGGGGAGTCAGTTTCATTGTTGGTGGTTTGCTGTGGGCTAGGACTTGAGTACATCCATTGCAGGTGCATTCTTAGAAGAGACAAAACTCTTTCAAATGCTTTGGTGCAGTAAAAAAGGCAGAGATTATAAATCTACAATAGGCTGTAAACTATGATTGAGTCAGAATTCTATTGTCAGAAAAGGCATTGGGATGCCACCTACAAATTTCATAGAAGCACTGAGTCATAGAATCACAGAATGTTTTGCATGGGAGGGACTTTTAAAGGTCATCTAGTCCAATCTCCTTCAATCATTAGTGATATCTTCAGCTAGATCAGGGTGCTCAGAGCCCTGTCCAACCTGCCTTGGACTGTTCTGAGGAATGGGACATGTGTGACCTCTCTGTGCAACCTGGGCCATCACTTCTCTTTTAGTTTATTCATTATTCATTTTGCTGTCACAACAGGCCCTACTAAAAAGGCTATCCTCATCTCTCTTGTATGCCCCCTCTAAATGCTGACAATCCCCAGTTAGTTCTTCCAAAGATATATTGCTGTCCAATTAGACAAGCTAGTTGTAAATGTCTGTCATATAAATGCCTTCACACCTAAGAGTCTGGCCACTGAGGAACATCAAAACAACCAGTAGGTGGACCAGGCTGCTAATGTTCAAGTGCCACAAGCAGACAAGGACTAGCAACATAAGTGTCAATTATTTTTAGCTCAGTGGGCCATGATACTTCAGGCCATCAGGGTAGGTATGCAACTAAGAGATGGGCTTATGACTGAAAAGTGGACTTGGCCATGGATGCAATTGCACAAGTCATCTATGAATGCAGAACATTATGCTGTAATTAAACAGGTCAGGTGATAGAAGCATCCCAAGGGTATACCAAATTATCTTTTCCCATTACAAATCCATAATTATGAGAAATTGATGTAGCTACAAAATTTAATGTCATAACCTAACAACAAAGACCACAGCAAAGCTGCACCTCTAACCTCATGCCCAGAAGCAATAAAAACACAAAACTCAATAACAATCAGCAGTAAAGCCAGCACAGCTCCAAAAGCAGCTGTAAAAACAAGCACCAGAGAATTACACCCAGCATCCATCCTATGCACACCACCAATATAATGAATGCTCACAAGAATCCTGGCAAAGCCATTAAAAATGCATCCCTTCAACACCCTTAAATTAAAGCTCCATGATTCTCCTGGGTGAACTCTTTAAGTCAAGCTCCATATAGACACTGGACACCAAATAAACTGTCTACATTTAACCCACATCTGGGATTGAACTATAGAAGTTATTCTATCACCCTATACCCCCTCCCCAGCAGAAGACTGTGAAGAGAATAGAAGAACCTCAGGTTGAAATGAAAACAAATGTAATCAGACAGCAAAACTAATATTAATTCTAATTTTGACACAAAGTACATAAATTTATAGTCAGCTTAGTGAGCATACCATGGTGACAATAAACAGGAAAGCAGTCTGAAGGAGTGAGCTCTGTTGCCAGTAAACTTCCCATTTTAGACTGAGCCTGATGTTTATGATATAGGACACACCTGTAGGCAGCTTAGGTCAGCTGCCCTGGCTTTTGTCCCTCCCAGCTCGAGCTCATGCCTGATGGAAATGCTAGTGGATGGCAGACCATGGTAATCCATAATAAGTGGATTGAGAGCAGCCCTATGGAGAAGGATATTCTTAAAGGTCTTTTCCAACCTAAATGATTCTGTGATTCTATTTGTTAAGCACTGGACCAGGCTGCCCGGGGAGCTGGTTGAGTCACTATTCCTGGAGGGAATTCAAAGATGTCTAGATGTGGTGCTGAGAGATGTGGTTTAGTGGTGGCCTGGCAGTGCTGGGTTATCTGTTGTACTCAATGATCTTAAAGAGCTCTTCCAACCTAAATGATTCTATGAATTTATTCTATGACACTATTCACAACCAACCCTTTAAATCCATGGATTCTAGAAGTTCTCTATCTAGGAAGAAACAGGGAGGATTTATCAGCTTTGCCTCCTCAACTCTGCATGTAGTGCATGCCTGGCGACAATTCTGTACCTATTACTGAGCACAAAAATACCTCCATGGCAGTGCTTGCATACACATGCACCCACAGTGCTGCCACACAGATCAAATCTGCCTGGAACAAACCCCCAGCCCTGACATGTGGCTAACCTTGTTTTTTTTGTCTGCTAGTTCCCCACTAGGCTGAAATGCCTTTGAGTGATTCTGTTCTAATGTCACATTTCCATAAAGTCTATACAGTTGGCTTTCTGCTAAAAGAGTACAGCAGGAGAACAAAAGTACTAAAAAAGTGTCATTAGTGTTTTGAATGCTAGACTTGGGATGGACTATGACCTTGCTGGATAAATCACAACAGAAAAGTAAGGTCCTTTCCTCCCAAAGTGTGTCATATAAGAGAAGAGACAACAGATTGCTGCAGACAGTTGGAGAAATCAAAAGAAACTGTGAGAGAATTTTAATTAATATGATAAGCTATCATCTCAGCATACTAGTGTGTATCTGCCACTGCCCAGTTTTGACTAGAAAGTGAGTCAATGGAAAACAGTTTCAGCTCTACTAGTAGTCTTTGGGTTCCCAGACTGTTACTGAGTCTGCAGCATGATGTAGACTGTGATGGTCCTTCTTCACAGAATCACAGAATTATTGAGGCTGGAAAAGACCTCTGAGATCATCAAGTCCAGCATCTGACCTAACACCACCACACCAGTTAAACCATGCCACCAAGTGCCACATCCAATCTTTTCTTAAAGACTTCTAGTGATGGTGTCTCCACCACCTCCCTGGGCAGTCCATCCCAGTGCCTAATCAGGCTTTCTGTGAAGAAGTGCTTCCTAATATCCAATCTAAACCTCCCCTGGCACAGCTTCATACCATGCCCTCTTGTCCTGTCACAAGTTGCCTGGGAGAAGAGCCTGACCCCTACCTGACTACAACTTCCTTGTTGGTAGTTGTAGAGAGTGGTAAAGTCCCCTTTAAGTCTCCTCTTCTCCAGGCTGAACACCCCCAGCTCCCTCAGCCTTTTCTCATCAGGAATCTCAGGATTCTCAGGAATCTCACCTGCCATGAAAAATAGAGCTGCACTCCTGTTACCAAGTACTAGAGCATGTGGTGGCAGCTGTTGTAGCACCTCTGGGAGAAGCAGAGACAAGAGGGTTGTTGTCACCAAAAGCATGAGGTCAGCTAACTCTGTGTGTGTGGTATCCCCATGGAGGCATGGCTTTGGCTGTTGATAGTATCGTTTCAATCTGAGGACATCAAAGGAATAAATATAACTTTAATGGGTGATAACACAGCTGTGTTAAAGGCGTGGTCATCTTTGCCTGTGTTCGGTTTAGAAGGTTCTCACTGGCAACTAGATGGAGATGGCAGAAGTCTTTCAGCAAAAGTGGGAGATTACTGGAAGCAGGAGCAGTTATGCACATTAGGCAAGTTATCATAGAATGTTTTGTGCTGGAAGCGACCTTCAAAATGCATCTACTCCAACATCCCTGCAGTGAGCAGGGACATCTGCAACTAGATCTTGCTGATCAGAATCCCATCCAACCTGACCCAGAATGGTTCCAGGGGTGAGGCATCTACTGCCTCTTTGGGCAACTTGGGCCAGTGTCTCACACTCTCAGTGTAAACAATTTCTTCCTTATAGCTAGCCTGAATTTCTTCTCTTTTAGTTTCAAACTGTCATCCCTTGTCCTGTTGCAATAGGTCCTGCTGAAAAATCTGTCCTCATCTTTCCTATAGACTCAGTTTAAGTACTGAAATGCTGCAATAAGGTCTCCCTGCAGCCTTCTCTTCTCTGGGATGAACCACCCAAACTCTCAGCCTATCCTCACAGCAGAAGTCTTCCAGCCCTCAGATAATGTTTGACCTTGGTTCTTGTTTGTCTTGTGCTGAGGACCCCAGAACTGGACACAACACTGCAGGTGGGGTTTCATGGAGAGGGGAGGAATTGCCTCTCTTGATCTGAATGACTCTATGATACTCTCTGAAGTTTTGTTTGAGGAGAAAGGTTTTATGGTCATTGTTGGGCTCTTCGTAGCCCTGTCATAACACTTCTACCTATCCTGCTGTGTTTCAGGTTCAGTCCTTCTAGAAGTAGAAGAATTGGAGATACTTTCAGGTATTTACAGTATCAAACTTCTGAAGGGAGTAACTTATCATAGAATCAATAAGGTTGGAAGTGACCTCAAAGATCATCAAGTCCAACCTGCCCCAGGCAGCTCTCCCCTGCTTTCCCCTTATGCTCTTGGATCCCTGTTTCTCAGCATGTAGGATTTCCCTACTCAATTCTGCCTGTGCCCTAGCATGATTCTTCTGGGGACACAAGAAAGGAGCTGCTCCAGTGGAAAGGGAGCTGCAGTGCTCAGCTCAGGCTGGATGTTTTCACAGTTTATTTCACAGTATAACTAAGGTTGGAAATGACCTCGAGGATCATCGAGTCCAACCTATCAACACAGACCCCATGACTAGACCATGGCACCAAGTGCCACGTCCAATCCCCTCTTGAACGCCTCCAGGGAAAGTGACTCAACCACCTCCCAGGGCAGCCCGTTTCAATGACGAATGACTCGCTCGGTGAAGAACTTCCACCTCACCTCGAGCCTAAACCTCCCCTGGCGCAGCCTGAAACTGTGTCCCATTTGTTCTGGTGCTGGTTGCCTGGGAGAAGAGGCCAACCCCTTCCTGGCTACAACCACCTTTCAGGTAGTTGTAGAGGGCAATGAGGTCACCCCTGAGCCTCCTCTTCTCCAGGCTAAACAATCCCAGCCCCCTCAGCCTCTCCTCATAGGGCTTGTGTTCAAGGCCTCTCACCAGCCTTGTTGCCCTTCTCTGGATATGTTCAAGTGTTTCGATGTCCTTCTTAAACTGAGGGGCCCAGAACTGGACACAGTACTCAAGGTGCGGCCTAAGTAATGCAGAGTACAGGGGCACAATGACTTCCCTGCTCCTGCTGGCCACACTATTCCTAATGCAGGCCAGGATGCCATTGGCCCTCTTGGACATCTGGGCACACTGCTGGCTCATATTCAGGTGGCTGTCGATCAGCACCCCCAGGTCCCTCTCTGTTTGGGAGCTCTCCAGCCACTCCGACCCCAGCCTGTAGCTCTGCATGGGATTGCCGTAGCCAAAGTACAGCACTCGGCACTTGGACTTGTTGAATGCCATCCCATTGGATTCTGCCCATCTGTCCAGTCGGTCAAGGTCCCTCTGCAGAGCCCTTCTACCCTCTAACTGACTAACATCTGCTCCTAACTTGGTGTCATCTGCAAACTTGCTGATGACTGACTCAATCCCCTCATCCAGATCATCAATGAAGATGTTAAAGAGGACGGGGCCCAGCACTGATCCCTGGGGGATGCCACTGGTGACTGGCTGCCAGCTGGATGTGGCACCATTCACCACCACTCTCTGGGCTCAGCCCTGCAGCCAGTTCCTAAGCCAGCACAGAGTGTAGTGGTCCAAGCCACGAGCTGACAGCTTAGACAGCAGTTTGTTGTGGGGGACGGTGTCAAAGGCCTTGCTGAAGTCTAGGTAGACCACATCCACAGGCCTCCAAACGTGCACCAGACAGGTCAACTGATCATAGAAGGAGATCAGGTTGGAGAGGCCGGACCTGCCCTTCCTAAATCCATGTTGGCTGGACCCGAGCCCTTGGCCATCCTTCAGGTGCGCAGTTATTGCCACCAGGATAATCTGCTCCATCAATTTCCCTGGCACTGAGGTCAGGCTGACTGGCCTGGAGATTCCAGGTTCCTCCATCTGACCTTTCTTATGGATGGTGACCACAATGGCCAGTTTCCAGTCATCTGGTACCTCACCAGTGAGCCAGGACTGGAGGAAGATGATGGAGAGCGGCTGGGCCAGCTCCTCTGCTAGCTCTCTCAGCACCCTAGGACGGATGCCATCCGGTCCCATGGACTTGTGAGTGTCCAAGTGGCTCAGCAGGTCCCGAACTAATTCCTCATGGATTACTGGGGCACTACACTGCTCCCCAACCCCATGGCCCAGCTCTGGAGGCCACTTGTCCTGAACTCCTCCTAGCTTGCTGTTAAAAATTGAGTCAAAGAAGGTGTTCAGGACCTCAGCCTTTTCCTCGTCTTCAGTCACCATGTTCCCCTCCAGGTCCAATAAGGAGTGGAGGTTCTTCCTGCCCTTCTTATTGTTAGATCCTCCAGGAGCTGCTTGCTCATCCAGGCCGGTCGCCTTCCCCGCTAGCTCACCTTTCAGCATGTAGGAACTGCCAGTTCCTGTGCCTTCAAGAGCTCCTGTTTGAAGTAGGTCCAACCCTCCTGAACCCCTTGGTTCATGAGGGCTGGTACCCAGGGGACTTTACAAATAAGTTTCTTAAACAGGCTGAAGTTCACCCTCCAGAAGTCCCGGGTGACGGTTCTGTTGGTAGTCCTCCCTATCTCCCTGCATATTGAAGACTTCACTATCTCGTGGTCACTGCACCCTAGGCAGCCTCCCACAATCACACCTCCCACCAGCCCTTCCCTATTGGAGAACAGCAGGTCAAGCAGAGCCTGTCCCCTGGTAGGCTCGCTTAACAGCTGTGTCAGGAAGCAGTCCTCCATTCGCTCTAGGAATCTTCTGGACTGCCTCCTCTCTGCTGAATTAAGTTCCCAGCAGATATCTAGGAGGTTGAAGTCGCCGACGAGGACAAGATCTGATAATCTTGTGACGGCCTCCAGTTGTTTGTAGAACAATTCATCAGCCTCCTCATCCTGGTTGGGTGGTCTGTAACAGATTCCAACCAGGATGTCAGATTTGTTAGGCTGCCCTCTGTTCTTGCTCCTCAGAGGGAGCTGACGGAAGGCACCTGCCTGGCAGAGAAGTATTTAATTGCTGCTAGAGTTAAAGAGGTAGGGTGGGTGGCTCCCAGAAGGTTCTGGTCGGCATGAGGTGAACTGAATCTTTGCCTTTTGGCAGTATCAAGCTCTTATATCAGCTCTGTGGATTGGGGAGCCACAGCCTTGGTGGTTCTGCCTGTCCTAGCCTGTGCACAGCTTCTCAGTTCCTCTGTTGCTGACTGGTGAGGTCATGCTCTGTATCTCCCATGGCTTTTTGCAAGTTCTGCCCATTGTGGTTTTTTGTGCGGAGAGTGGGATCCATCCTGCAATATAAACCCAGGGAATGGAGTACAGGGACTGCTTGCAATGTTCTCTCCTGGTTTTAACCAGAGAATTTGGTTTGGGTTTTTTTATGACTTCTTAGTAGTTGCTTTTACTGCAGGGGAAAATCCTACTGGACTTGAGGCTCTTGGTGCTGAAGGTGAGGTCAGTGAGGTCTGCCAGTCAGCTGGCAGCATCTGGTCCCTGCTGAATCTGCCATTGAGGGTGGTGAGACACTGGAAAATTTAGGAGCCAGAAACATTAGACTTATGTCTCAAAGGCCAAAACATGTGCTCCTGCTGGCAGCATTGACCAAGATGCACCTCCTTAATTACAAAGGTTAGAAGAGACTCCAAAATTAGGTAAAAAAAAAAAAAAAAGCCATCCCTGTGAAGCTTTGAATTAGGAGTTATCTTTCTAAAATCTGTTCAGCTTAGCCATGAGTTATCCAACTCACTGAGGTGAAAGAACAATTGTCTCCTCCTCAAAGGAGATGATGGTTTAATGGAGGGTCTCCAGCCTGTGTTTTTAAGGAGGTCATAATTTAGAGTGGCCATAACTTTCATTTATTTGTCCTGGAAAGATGACAGACACTGATTACTAACTGAAAGTTTGCATTATCAAGTATTGTGAGTTCACATTGTTTACTTATTGTTTGTTTGTTTTCCCTTTTCCCCTCATTTTTATGCTATAAATGTAGTGTCTCAGGGTTTCTGGAAAGGACACAGGGTTTAATCATGTTACTGCGTGCTGAATGCTGTGAAAATTCTTCATTCCAACTCAGATGGAACACCATTACAATACTCTTATCGTCTGCTAAGAAATTAGGCCAAATTGATCCTGGGCATAATTCTGATGATGTCAGTGATGTTACACCAGGAAGAGCTTTGTCTCAATCTATTAATATGATGGTGAGATAGAAGATAAATTTAGCTATTGAGTAGTAGAAGTTCTGCTCTCATTGACCAGGACCTGTTGGTGCAATGTTTTGAAACTACAAAGCTCTGCAAGAGTGCTAAATGTTGTTATTGTTACTGCTATTATTATTTTTGAATGGACTGTATATGGTGAGGAAGAAGGTCAGGGTATTGTTTCATTCTCCTCCTCTCAGTTTTTGGCAGTGCACTTTTCTTCAGCAGAACTGACTCTGAACCAACAGTAGGTGCAAGTGGGACCATTATTTTTTACCGCTTCATTTATTTTGCTTTAACAAATGACTTTGTTTTATTTCTTGCCTCATTCCTCTCTGTTCAGGGACAGTTTAGCCCTTCTGCAGGTGTTCAGAGGTATTCAAAGACAGGGGTAATTTGTAATGAGTTCTCCACTCACACCCTTCCAGCCTGCCTTTGTGATCCATTCAGAGGTCTTTAAGTGAAGCTAAAAATTAAATGAAAAAATATAGACTGGGATCTGCTGTCTTTAGTCGATGAGCTGAATTTAGGCACTTAGAATGAAAATGCAAAGGGGGTAGAATCCAATTATCATTAAGTGGGTCAGTTTTTATATGGAGAGGGGGCCTCTTCTACTTCTGAAGGTACAGCAACATGTGATCCGAAATGGAGATGTGGTGGGTACAGAAGCAAACAAGATGAGATTCATGCATGGGCAAAAGCAGAAGTCCCAGATTTGTTTCTTTTCCACTGTCTGTCTGCATGAAGTTGCATATATCAATAAAAAGATGATAACCAGGAGTATAAGACCTCCTCCTTTCTCCCCCAGATTGTCTTACTGTGCAGAAGAAAACAATCTACTCATCTGGCTTTATGGCATCCAGAGTAGATCGATGAAGCTGATGAAAGCTCTAAAGAACAAGTCTTGTGAGGAGTGGCTGAGGGACCTGTGGTTATTTATCCATGAAAAAAGAGGCTCAAGGGAGACCTTCATGCTCTGGAAATGAATGGAGGTTGTAGCAAGGCGGAGGTCAGTCTCTTCTCTCAATTAGCAAGCCAGAGGACAGGAGGAAAGAGCCTCATATGACACCAGAGAGGTTTAGATTGGATGTTAGGACAACTTTCTTCCCTGAAAGAGTTGTCAAGCACTGGAACACCCTGCCCAGGTCAGTGGTGGAGGCACCATCTCTGAAGGGATTTAAAAGCCATGTAGATGTGTTTCCGAGGGACATGGTTTAATGATGGACTTGGCAGTACTGGATCAATGGCTGGAACTGATGATTTTAGAAGTCTTTTCCAACCTAAACGATGCTGTAATTGTGTAATCCTGTATTTGCAGCTGCGTGGTGGCCTTGCATCACCAGGGAAAATAACACATGTGCTTCCTGAGCATATCTTCTAGTCTGGTAGTTCAGATGCTTTCAAGATACATATGCCTCTTTTTTTTTTTATTAGAGTTATTTGGGATCTGGCTATTAAGCTTCCTGAATTTGAGCTGAGGGCTATCACACCATAGATGTGCAATATTTTGCCACCAGCTAGCTCTGTTTCAGATCTAATTAACTAGGAAAAGCAAAATGGTAGTGGACGTGAAGCTCAACATGAGCTGTCAATGTGCACTTGCAGCCCAGAAAGCCAATCAGATCCTGGGCTGCATCAAGAGAAGTGTGGCCAGCAGGTCAAGGGAAGTGATTCTCCCCCTCTATTCAGCTCTGGTGAGACCCCACCTGGAGTACTGTGTCCAGTTCTGGAGCCCCTATTACAAGAGGGATATGGACGTGCTGGAACGTGTCCAGAGAAGGGCCACGAGGATGATCAGAGGGCTGCAGCACCTCTCCTATGAGGACAGACTGAAGAAGTTGGGGCTGTTGAGTCTGCAGAAGAGAAGGCTCCGAGGTGACCTAATTGTGGCCTTCCAGTATCTGAAGGGGGCCTACAAGAAGGCTGAGGAGGGACTTCCCAGGATCTCAGGTAGTGATAGGACTAGGGGGAATGGAATGAAGCTGGAGGTGGGGAGATTCAGGATGGACGTGAGGTGGAAGTTCTTCACTGTGAGAGCGGTGAAGCCCTGGAATGGGTTGTCCAGGGAGGTGGTTGAGGCCCCATCCCTGGAGGTGTTTAAGACCAGGCTGGATGAGGCTCTGGCCAGCCTGATCAAGTGTGGGGTGTCCCTGCCCATGGCAAGGGGGTTGGAACTAGATCAACCTTGTGGTCCCTTCCAACTCTGACTGATTCTATGATTCTGTGATTCTAAAATATTCTTCCTGGTCTTTCTCAGAGATTTACACACTCTGAACACCATCAAAATCTCTAATGATTATCAGTATCTTTTATATGGCAATGAGGATTTAAGGACTTTGCATAATAATATTTTTTTTTCCTAAAGCCTACTTGAAGAATGACTATTTCAGGCAGCTGTGGAAAACTAATTTAAAAAGGTGTCACCGGCTGAGGCTGTCCCCTTAAAAAAGGGAATATGGTGGACGGAAGTTGGTCAACGGAAAGAATAATCTAAACTAATTTCATTGGTGAAGTGGGAGGAAGCACCTTCTGAACTGGGAGTGAACTGGGCATTTCCAGCACTTCTCTGTCAGTCTTGCTTCCGCCTCTTCTTCGTGCTGCAGCTCTCTCTGTGCTGGGCTTTCTGCCAAGGCCTCGGCCTTGAAGACCAGATAAAGGCCGATATTAACTCCCTTCCAATTAACACGAACTGCTTCTAAAATTTTTTTTTTTTCTCTCTTTTCTCTCTCTTTCTATCCCACTCTGGGGAAAGGGGGAAAGAGGGGAGAGCGGAGGTGTGAAACCCCCCTCAGCTGAGGGGGGAACTCTCATTTCTGTGTTACTTTATTGTATATCTTTGTATATATTGTAGATATTGTAAATTTGTAAATATTCCCCTGCAAATCCTACACTGCTTTGTAAATATAGCTCCACTGCCTTGCTAATTCAGCTTGTGAGTTTTTTTTTTCCCTTTCCCCTCAATTTTTTTTCCCTTTTACCTTACAAGGGGGAAGGGAGGAGGCTTCTTGGCCTTACACTTCCAACCCACCACTACATTTTTTAATTGGCGCCCAACGTGGGGCTCAATAATTAGTCTTATTTATTACTTGATTGATTTAGTGTTTTCTAGCTGAATTAGCAAACATGAAGGTATTGTGGTTTGTGGAGCGATTATTCTTTTCAATTTTTGGGGCTCTGGTTTACAGATATTGTTTGGGTCTGATTTTGGATTACCTGGGTAAATATTTGGTGCGGACAATTTATATGTGGGTTATGCATAGAGTTAAATTATGGTATGGAAAATGCGTGAATTTCTTATGGCCAGTGAGATACAGAAATGTTACCTCCACCACTCTCCCAATTGAGATAAAGGGTTTTAGGATTCCGCCTGAGGAGAGAGTAACTTTAGGTGATGCCTGGGATCCAAAGGTGATTTATGTGATGTGTATAATTCTGCTGCTGGTGATAACTAATGTGTTTTCTCTGTATTCCTTGTGGCGAGAGAAAAAGGTGTCCAGGGCGTGTTTTGTTATTAAAACTAGATCAAAAAGAAAACGCCATGGCTCTCGATCAGTCCCAGAGTCATCTAGTGACGAAGAGTGTGCAGAATCCGTGTCAGTTAAAAAGAAGGCTAAAAAGTTAATTGGTAAGGCAGCTCTAAATGACTTTGCTGATTCTGGCAAGCAGCCAAGGGCATCGGCTGGTATCAACATGGCGCCTACTCCTTCTCCTACTCCTTCTCCTCCCTCTTCTTCTCCATCGGCCATTACCGGAGCAACGTCACTTCCACCCACTCCCTCGGTGGGACCGGAAGTCACTGCCCCAGCAGCTGATTTATCTCAGGACTTGTCAGCTTCTATTAAGGTGGCTGTAAATTCAAACACAGCTCCAGTTAAGGTGGCTACTTTAAAGACTAGAAGTGGAAAGGCCAAAGATGGAGAAGAAGAGGTGGAGACTGATCCTGGTGAGGGGCCCTCTACTCTAAAAGATCCTGCTGAGGAGGAAGAGAAGGTTTGTTTTAAAGATCTAGCTAACCTAGTGAGATCAAAGCAGGATAGAGATGAAGTTAGGAAAGCAGCTGGCAAAGGTGATTCTCAGCTTAAAGAGATCCTTAGGAGAATGACAGCAGGATTATATGGACAAAGAATTCAGGGAGACGAAGACTAAGATGATATTTCAGACTGCTCGTCACCACGGGAGGAATTGCAAAATGTCCGTAAAGATTTCACCAGGGCAGATAAGGAGCCAGTTCTAGCTTGGCTTAGTAGGTGTTATGATACAGGTGCTCCAGCTCTAACAGTTGGAGACAAGTCAGTAGCTCAGCTAGGAACTCTCTCGAGGGATAATGGAATAGATAGACATCTAGGCAGGGCTCTCGGTAAGGTTAATCTGTGGATACGCCTTTTAATGGCGGTTGCCCTGAGATACCCTTCCCGAGATGATCTTCCATGGAACACTAAACCCTGGACTACCATAGATGAGGGAATTAAGCGCTTGAGAGAATTTGCTGTTAGAGAGATACTGTATGGTGAACATGAAACTCTGAATCCTGATGACATTCCTGTGGGTATTGGTCTTGCTAAAAAGATCATCAAACTTGCTCCTTCCAATTATGCAAACATTCTGGCAAGCAGAATTGTGTCAAGAAGTTATGGTGGAGCTTCTCCTACGGTTGGCCAATTCAGTGATCAAATGAGACAATTGGAGGATAGCATGACACGTGATTCTTTGGTTTCGGCCATTAAAACTATGTCTGGTGATATACAGAATTGCATAAGAGAGTTAAAAGATGAATTTAGAAATTCCATATCCCAATTGGCACAAAGGGATAATTTCAATTCTTCCTCCAGGTGGATACAAGTTTCATCTGTGAGGAATACACGTCTTCCAAGGAGGTCATTCCAAAACAGGTCATTCCAAAACAGACCACCAAGGCAATCACGTAGAACTATTTGGATGACTCTCCGTGATCAGTTTGGTGAGAACATGAACCGCTGGGATGGCCAACCAACTTCTAATCTTTTCAGGAGACTGAGGGAATTGCAAAGTGGCAGAACCCGAGGTAGCAATACCAGAAGGGTAGCTGTTACTTCCACAGTTCCCCAGAACAACTCTAGTAGCTCCAACAGTGGCTCCAGTTATAACATGCAAAGTTATAACACTGCACACTATGTGCAATGCACATGTGCACATGTTCCCCATAACTAAGGGTGCCCTGCCTCCCGCCAGGGGGAGGAGAGGGACAACAGAGATAACAGAATCTATTGGGATGTGTACATCCAGTGGCCTGGCACTTCACAATTTCGGAAGTACAGGGCCTTGGTTGACACAGGAGCTCAGTGCACCATAATACCATCAAATTATCAGGGATCAGAGTCTATAACTATTCTGGGAGTCACTGGTGGATCTCAAGAGTTAAGTAAGGTGGAGGTTAACATAAGTTTAACTGGTAAACAATGGAGGAAGCATACAGTTGTGACCAGACCTGATGCACCTTGTATTTTGGGAATTGATTTTCTGAGAGAAGGGCGTTTCAAGGACCCTAGAGGTTACAAATGGGCTTTTGGAGTAGCTTCAGTAGAAATTGATGGACAAAAATTGAAGCTGTCTGCTAGACCTGAGCTTTCTGATGAATCTGCAGTTGTGGGACAACACAGTATCACAGTATCACAGTATCACCCAGGTTGGAAAGGACCTCGAGGATCATCGAGTCCAACCTGAAACCGCAGACCCCATGACTAGACCATGGCACCAAGTGCCACGTCCAATCTCCCCCTGAACGCCTCCAGGGTCGATGACTCAACCACCTCCCTGGGCAACCCATTCCAATGCCGAATGACTCGCTCGGTGAAGAACTTCCTCCTCACCTCGAGTCCGAACCTCCCCTGGCGCAGCTCGAGACTGTGTCCCCCCGTTCCGGCGCTGGTCGCCTGGGAGAAGAGGCCAGCTCCCTCCTGGCCACAACCACCCTTCAGGTAGTTGTAGAGGGCAAAGAACACAAGATACAGGACATTATATTGCCGGTTGCTTCTCAGACTGTGCATCACAGACAATACAGAACCAACCGTGACTCTTTGTTGCCCATTCAGAATCTGATTCGTCAGTTGGAGAGTCAGAAAGTCATCAGCAAAACTCATTCACCTTTCAACAGTCCAGTGTGGCCTGTGCGGAAGGAGAATGGAGACTGGCGTCTGACTTTTGACTACCGAGCCCTGAATGAAGTAACACCACCCATGAGTGCAGCAGTGCCAGACATGATGGAGCTACAGTATGAGCTGGAGTCCGAAGAGGCCAAATGATATGCTACCATAGACATTGCTAATGCATTTTTCTCTATTCCCATAGCAGAGGAATGCAGGCCTCAGTTTGCTTTCACCTGGAGAGGAATCCAGTACACTTTCAACAGACTGCCAATGGGCTGGATCCACAGCTCAAGCATCTGTCATGCAGTGATCCACGATGCTCTGGAGAAAGGCGGTGCTCCAGAACACATCCAGTTCATCGATGATATCATCGTCTGGGGTAAAACTGCTGAGGAAGTCTTCGAGAAAGGTAACAAAATCATTGACATTCTTCTGAATGCAGGTTTTGCCATCAAGCGAGACAAGGTGAAAGGGCCTACCACAGAGATTCAGTTTCTGGGAGTGCGGTGGCAGGATGGATGCCGACACATTCCAGTGGATGTGGTGAATAGAGTCTCTACCATGGCAAGTCCCACCAACAAGCAAGAGACCCTACGTTTCTTGGGGATAGTGGGATTTTGGAGGCTGCACATTCCTGGATACAGTCAGATTGTGAAACCTCTGTATGATGTGACTTGAAAGAGAAACCATTTCCACTGGGGACCTGAACAACAAGCAGCCTTTGACCAGATAAAGCAAGAGGTAATTCAAGCAATGGGTCTGGGACCTGTCCGAGATGGTCCAGACATTAAGAACATTTTGTACACGGCTGCAAGTGACAATGGCCCAACCTGGTGCTTGTGGCAGAAAGCTCCAGGTGAGACACGTGGACGACCTCTTGGTTTCTGGAGTCGAGGTTACAGAGGTTCAGAGGCTAACTATACTCCAACAGAGAAAGAAATTTTAGCTGCCTATGAAGGAGTAAAAGCATCTTCTGAAGTGATTGGAACTGAATCACAACTTCTTCTAGCTCCCAGATTACCAGTTTTGAATTGGATGTTCAAAGGCAAAGGATCCACACCACATCATGCCACAGACTCAACATGGTCTAAGTGGATGGCTCTGATAACACAGAGAGCTCGAATGGGAAATCTTGAAAGACCTGGTCTAGTGGAGGTGATCTCAAGTTGGCCTGAAGGTATCAACTGTGCTAAACCTCCAGAGGAGAAGGTAACTCGTGCTGAGGAAGCTCCTCCTTACAATGACCTTTCTGATGATGAAAAGAAATATGCTTTGTTTACAGATGGTTCCTGTCGTCTTGTTGGGAACAAGCGAAGGTGGAAGTCTGCAGTGTGGAGTCCAACACGCCGAGTTGCAGAGGCAAAAGATGGAGAAGGAGAATCAAGTCAGTTCGCAGAGGTAAAAGCTGTCCAGCTCGCTCTCGACGTAGCTGAACGTGAGAGATGGCCAAAGCTTTATCTCTACACTGACTCATGGATGGTAGCCAATGCTCTATGGGGTTGGCTAAAGAACTGGAAGAAGAGTGGTTGGCAGAGGAAAGGAAAACCCATTTGGGCAGCCAACCTATGGCAGGACATTGCTGATCGAATCGAGAGAATTCCAGTGAAAGTGAGACACATCGATGCTCACATTCCTAAGAGCAAAGCTGCTGAGGAACAGCAACACAACCATCAGGCAGATCTAGCTGCAAGAGTTTCTCAAGTAGACATGGACTCTAATCTTGATCTCGACTGGAAACACCGAGGTGAGATATTCTTAGCTCGGTGGGCTCATGATTCATTGGGACATCAAGGCAGAGATGCAACATACCAATGGGCTCGTGACAGATCCATAGACATTTCCATGGATGCTATCACACAAGTCATCCATGACTGTGACATTTGTGCTGCTATTAAGCAGGCAAAACGACTTAAGCCCTTGTGGTATGGTGACAGATGGTCCAAGTACAAGTATGGTGAAGCTTGGCAGATTGACTACATCACTCTACTACGTTCTCGTTCTGGTAAGCAATACGTGCTTTCTTTGGTAGAGGCAAACACTGGATGGTTGGAAACTTATCCAGTTCCACATGCAACTGCACGCAACACCATTCTCGCTCTGGAGAGACAGATCCTGTGGAGACACGGAACTCCAGAGAGGATTGAGTCAGACAACGGAACTCATTTCAAGAACAACCTTGTAAAGAGCTGGGCAAAAGAGCACGGTATTGAGTGGATATTCCACATTCCCTGCTATGCACCAGCTTCAGGGAAGATTGAACGCTACAACGGTTTGTTGAAGACCACTCTTAAAGCCATGGGAGGTGGATCTTTGAAAAACTGGGAAAAAAATTTAGCACAAGCAACCTGGCTGGTAAATAGTAGAGGTTCAGTGAATTGAGCTGGACCTGCACATTCAGATTTGCTACGGAAAGTAGAAGGTGATAGAGTTCCTGTTGTTAGAGAAAAGAATCTGTTAGGTAAAACTGTTTGGGTATTTTCACCCTCAGGAGAGGCTAAACCTGTCCGAGGGGTGGTTTCAGCTGAAGGTCCGGGTCACACTTATTGGGTAATGCAAGAGAATGGTGAAATTCAGTGTATTCCACAAAGAAATTTAACTTTAGCTGAAAGAGGTTAATTTCAAACTGTTGTACAGCTACATCGCGTCCAAAGGAAGAATCAACGAGGAATCTACGGTGCACGAACCCTGAGATCCCTGAGAGCCCTGAGTCAACTAAGAGACCCTGAGAATCCCTGTTTCCCTTTTCTTCGCTTCGTCGGTGAAGAAATGAACTGTTTTCCATTTTTCTCATTTTCTGATTTTCTTGGACTTTTGAATCATCTACATCTGAGCATAGCCGGAATGGACTATGAACTTTACTCACGTGCTGTAGATATTGTTTTGGATTGGATGGACTGTATGAACAGCCAATGAAATTGTTTAGAAGGGGTGGACTGTCACCGGCTGAGGCTGTCCCCTTAAAAAAGGGAATATGGTGGACGGAAGTTGGTCAACGGAAAGAATAATCTAAACTAATTTCATTGGTGAAGTGGGAGGAAGCACCTTCTGAACTGGGAGTGAACTGGGCATTTCCAGCACTTCTCTGTCAGTCTTGCTTCCGCCTCTTCTTCGTGCTGCAGCTCTCTCTGTGCTGGGCTTTCTGCCAAGGCCTCGGTCTTGAAGACCAGATAAAGGCCGGTATTAACTCCCTTCCAATTAACACGAACTGCTTCTAACATTTTTTTTTTTTTCTCTCTTTTCTCTCTCTTTCTATCCCACTCTGGGGAAAGGGGGAAAGAGGGGAGAGCGGAGGTGTGAAACCCCCCTCAGCCGAAGGGGGAACTCTCATTTCTGTGTTACTTTATTGTATATCTTTGTATATATTGTAGATATTGTAAATTTGTAAATATTCCCCTGCAAATCCTACACTGCTTTGTAAATATAGCTCCACTGCCTTGCTTATTCAGCTTGTGAGGTTTTTTTTTCCCTTTCCCCTCAATTTTTTTTCCCTTTTACCTTACAAGGGGGAAGGGAGGAGGCTTCTTGGCCTTACCCTTCCAACCCACCACTACAAAAGGAAAAAAAAATGCAGCAAAAATGCCTTTGTTGCTACTGCACCTATGATAGTCCCTACTTCAGGGACTGAAATTAGCAGTGTCACAACATATATGGATGGTAAATTCTGCAGAACAACTGAGTGTAAAGCCAAATGTCTTACTGCATATTCATCTATTTACTGCCTTTGATTCTTCTTGAATTCCTCTGTTTTCAGTATGGTAATGGACTTTTCTCCATGTGGACTCATTGTTACCATGATGTGTTCCTATAATGTGTGTGGGCAGAATTCATCAAAACAATTGAGCTATGAGCAGGGATATCACTGTTGCTTTTTGCTTCCTTTATTCTCGTCATTCTGCATTTGGGTTGTTAGACAAAAGCTCTGTTGCAGTGTCAAGGAGTATATCACAAAATCTCTTACTATAATGTTATACCTAGAGAAGAATGATATTTATATTGCTCGATAAGTGGTCATTTTCTTGTACTTAGGCCTATTTAATAGCTCTTAACAACAACAATGGCCCAGCGTTTGAGGAATAGCTCCACTGTCAGAACTACTACAATACTACTGTATTTGATAAAGATCAGATAAAACTTTCAGGTAACTTTTCTTTCCAGAAAGTAATGAGAAAATAACTCCCTCTTTTGTCACCTCTTCCAATAATTCATCAGCTACCACTGAGGTTGTCACACCAGCAGCCTTCCTATCCACTTTTGAAACCCCTCCTAGACATGAAACTTCTCCTCAATACAGGGGAAAATCTTCCCATTTAATTACACTTGTAGTGAAAACAAGGAACAGAAGTTTCTCTCCTGCAGCACCAGTCTTGGTTGGTTTGTGCTTTCTTGCTTTTTGTTCCTCTTGTCTTTCATATTCCTCAGCAGTTGTTTCAATGCCAGGCTTTGCCTGGCAGCTCTTTGGAGCAGAATGTATTGCAGAGAGAAAGAGGAGCATCTCAGCTGGGCTGTTACCTTGAGACTCATCTGATTTCCTTCTACTCCTGGCTCCAAGGCTGACATGGATGACTTTCAGCTCTTTCTGCCTATTGTCCTCATTTATCAAAAGGGAGGTACTTTATCTTATGTTATAAAGTGCATTGAAATCTACAGCCATATGGATTTTTCTGGTACCAAGTATTGGAGGAAAGCATAGGTAACAAGGGGAAATCTTAAGGTTTCTTTTATCTCCTGTAGTAATAAAGAATGTCAACTGATATATTTAGATATTTATATATTTTAATTATTGAGATGAAAAGGAAATACATATCAGGACATTTTGCATTAGATGTAATTTTTTAATCTCCATTTAAAAATTCAAGTTGCTTTCTAGTCCTCTAGGATGCAGAAATAGATACTGTAGGGTCTCATAAAATATTCCTTCAGCATTTTATAATTGTCTAAAGTGACAATCATAGAATCATAGAATCAGTCAGGGTTGGAAGGGACCACAAGGATCATCTAGTATCATCTAGTTCCAACCCCCCTGCCATGGGCAGGGACACCCCACACTAGATCAGGCTGGCCAGAGCCTCATCCAACCTGGTCTTAAACACCTCCAGGGACGGGGCCTCAACCACCTCCCTGGACAACCCATTCCAGGGCTTCACCACTCTCATGGTGAAGAACTTCCTCCTCACATCCAGCCTGAATCTTCCCACCTCCAGCTTCATTCCATTCTCCCTAGTCCTATCACTACCTGAGATCCTGAGAAGTCCTTCCCCAGCCTTCTTGTAGGCCCCCTTCAAATACCAGAAGGCCACAATTAGGTCACCTCGGAGCCTTCTCTTCTCCAGACTGAACAGCCCCAACTCTTTCAGTCTGTCCTCATAGGAGAGGTGCTCCAGCCCTCTGATCATCCTTGTGGCCCTTCTCTGGACCCATTCCAGCACATCCATATCCCTCTTGTAATAGGGGCTCCAGAACTGGACGCAGTACTCCAGGTGGGGTCTCACCAGAGACTTATTTTCAATGTCTACCCTCCAAACCTGCTCTGTGTATTTAATGAAAACATAATTTTTAGATGAAATAAGCTTCCAGACAGAGATTTCTGAATCTCTGTGGAATGCAACTGGATGGCTTCATTCAGAACTGAGATATGTTGTGCAAATAAACTAAATTAATTGGAGTGGCTGTTGCCATTTATAACCCTAATTCTGCTGTGAAGGTTTTTTATTCCCCCAGAAGTATTTAAACCACGTTTTCCATATCTCCTTAATTGAATGCAGCAGTATTTCAGTGCCACAAGCCAAACTAAATCTTATTTCATTGTGAAACTAACACCTTGACACAACCAATACCATAACAATAAAAACCCAAACCCTTGGGGGAAAAAAAAATACCCACAACCCAGAAGCCAGACATCAGTGCTTATGCAAGGGTAGTGTTCTTGGTTGTGCCATTCCTTTTAAATAATTCCTCTCTGATTGGTATCCCAATGTAATGGGTAAGTGAACATATTTCACAGCAGCAGCTGTTGGATGTTCAATGACTGGAAAATACCATGATGGTTAAGTGTGTGGAGTACTCATCCCATCAGTAAGTTAATTATATATAATTCACTGAACAGTAGCATTGCATTTGCAGAGCAGTGGGCTTCCTTTTAATTGTTGTAGGTCTTTTTCAATATCTTGCAGTATCTTTTGTCTCAGCTGTAGCAGTTTTGGTTGCATCCCTAAAACTGTCAGTCTCCCTTCTTTTTGTGAGGGCCTAACAATTCCTCCTTCACAATGCAGCTTAAATTGGACCAGATGCTGCATCAATAGAAGAGTCTGCCCATCTCAGAGGCATTAAGCCCAAAATTATTTAGAAAATTGAAGCCTTTAACATACTCTGGATTAATGTGATTAAGTAGAGCTAGCTTTAATTCATAGCCATCTATTCCTTTATTAATAGCCATTTCACCAACAGGAGCAGCACATATGGGTGCAAGATGACTGAAAGTTAAATTGATAGCTGCAAGCCTGTAAGAAAAGCATTTAATGTTTCAATAATAACTGATGTAAGACTTCACTGTGGAGCATTTTAGATAGATTTGGACCAGCTTATAAGACACAGTATTTATTGACATCTTTTAATTTTTAATATAAGCTTGCTGAATGAAAGTCTATCTTTCCTCTTATTTTTTTTTATTTTCTTTAAATTTTAATCCCTTCTTTATGTCTGAATTTGATACACAAGATCAGTGTGTTTATAAAAGTCTCTCATGTGAATGACAACAGCTGGTCCAGGGCATAGTGGAGCTGAGATTTCTATCAGGCTTAGGAAAAGATGAAATGTAACAGAAGTTAATTTCATGTGTGTGTACAACACCAGGGTAGGCAGAAGTGTGGACTGAATGATCTTTGAGGTCTCTTCCAACCAGATATATTCTGTGATTCTCTGATCTGGTTGAGTCTAGGAAGGCTCTATGGAGGAACCTGAACAGGCTGGATCAATGGGCTGAGGCAAATGATATGTGATTCATAAAGGCCAGTTGCTGGGTCCTGCGCATGGGTCACAACAATCCCCTGCAATGCTACAGGCTTGGGAAAGTGTGGCTGGAAACTGCCTGAATGGAAAGTACCTGGGGGTGCTGGTCAACATCTGGCTGAAAATGAGCCAATGTGTACCCAGGTGGCCAAGAAGGCCAATAGTATCCTAGCCTGTATCAGCAATAGTGTAGCCAGCAGGACTGGGGCAGTGATCATCCCCCTGTACTCAGCACTGGTGAGGCCACACCTCAAATACTCATTCAGTTTTGGGCCCCTTACTCCAAGAAGGACATTGAGGGGCTGAAGGGTGTCCAACATCCCCCCCCCAAAAAAAAAACCAAACACCCAACAAACAACCAAACAACAAAAAAACAAACCAAAAAGGCAATTAAGCTGACGAAGAGTCTAGAAAACAACTCTTGTGAAGAGCAGCTGAGGGACCTGTGGTTGTTTAGCCTAGAGAAAGTGAGGATAGAGATTGAGAATAGGTTGGAGAAGATCTTTGAGATCATCGAGTCCAACCTATCATCCAACACTATCTAATCAACTAAACCATGGCATAAAGGGGAGGGGAGGCCTTCTCACTACAACTCTCAGAAACGAGACCTACTTCAAACAGGAGCTCTTGAAGGCACAGGAACTGGAAGTTCCCATGTGCTGAAAGATGAGCCGGCAGGGAAGGCGACCGGCCTGGATGATCCTGGAGGATCTAAGGGGAAAAAAGAGGCTGTATCATCTTTGGAAGGAGGGGAAGGGTTCTTGAGGTATGTTCAAGGAAGTTGTTAGATTATGTAGGAAAAAATTAGAGAGGCAAAGGCCCAGTTGGAACTTAAGCTGGCCACCTCTGTGAAAGACAATAAAAAGCATTTTTACAAATACATTAACACTAAAAAGAAGGGCAAGAATAACCTGCACTCCTTATTGGACCTGGAGGGGAACACGGTAACTGAAGACGAGGAAAAGGCTGAGGTCCTGAACACCTTCTTTGCCTCATTTTTTAAGAGCAAGCTAGGAGGAGTTCAGGACAAGTGGCCTCCTGAGCTGTGTGATGGGGTCAGAAAGCAGTGTAATGCCCCAGTAATCCATGAGGAATTAGTTCGGGACCTGCTGAGCCACTTGGACACTCACAAGTCCATGGGACCGGATGGGATCCATCCTAGGGTGCTGAGAGAGCTGGCCGATGAGCTGGCCAAGCCGCTCTCCATCATTTTCCTCCAGTCCTGGCTCACTGGAGAGGTCCCAGGTGACTGGAAACTGGCCAATGTGGTCCCCATTCACAAGAAGGTTCAGATGGAGGAACCTGGAAAATACAGGCCAGTCAGCCTGACCTCAGTGCCAGGGGAAATGATGGAGCAGATTATCCTGGCGGCAATAACTGTGCACCTGAAGGACGGCCAAGGGCTCGGGTCAAGCCAACATGGATTTAGGAGGGGCAGGTCCTGCCTGACCAACCTGATCTCCTTCTATGATCAGGTGACCCGTTTGGTGGACGTGGGGAGGCCTGTGGATGTGGTCTACTTGGACTTCAGCAAGGCCTTTGATACTGCCCCCCACAACAAACTGCTGGCTAAGCTGTCAGCTCGTGGCTTGGACCGCAACACTGTGTGCTGGGTTAGGAAGTGGCTGGAGGGCCGAGCCCAGAGAGTGGTGTTGAATGGTGCCACATCCAGCTGGCAGCCAGTCACCAGTGGCGTCCCCCAGGGATCAGTGCTGGGCGCCGTCCTCTTTAACATCTTCATTGATGATCTGTATGAGGCGATTGAGTCAGTCATCAGCAAATTTCCAGATGACACCAAATTGGGGGCAGATGTTAGTCAGTTAGAGGGTTGAAGGGCTCTGCAGAGGGACCTCAACCGACTGGGCAGATGGGCGGAGTCCAATGGGATGGCATTCAACAAGTCCAAGTGCCGAGTGCTGCACTTTGACCACGGCAATCCCATCCAGAGCTACAGGCTGGTGTCGGAGTGGCTGGAGAACTCCTGTGAGAGACTAATAAGTTTGTCTCTCTTGGTGTACTCAACAAAGATAAAATCACTTGCTGTTTGCCCAGACAATATGTATTGGGCAGGGCCACTAAGGACTCTTGGAAAGTGCAAAGAAAACATTGCTCACTGGGCCACAGCTGGCCTACAACAATGACCCAGCCATTCACGCCTTCAGGACAAGACAATCTCCACCCATCAAGTACCCTGGGCAGGGTGACACAATGGTTTTTACCACCTGTTTCCTGATGTGTAAGGAATGTGGGGGGATTGTCTGAACGTGCCGGAAGATGAGCTGCCGGGGCAGACGGCCAGCCTGGATGGTTAATGAACTTTTAATGGAACTAAGGGAAAAAAAGAGGGTGTATCACATTTGGAAGAGAGGGGAGGCAATCCACGGAATGTCTAAGGATGATGCTAGGTCTTGTAGGAAGAAAATTACGGAGGCAAAAGCACACTTGGAGCTTAAACTGCCCTCTACTGTGAAGGACAACAAAAAGTCCTTCTATAAATACATTAATAGAAAGAGGAAGGGAAAGGACAACCTCCACTCCTTGGTTGACATGGAGGGAAATGTTGTATCAGGGGATGAGGAAAAGGCAGAGATACTTAACACCTTCTTTGCCTCAATTTTTACTAGAAGGACAGAACGTCTTCCTGACAGCTGGCCTGCAGAGCTGGCAGAAGGAGCCAGGGAGCTGCACAGTTTCCCTATGTTCCATGATCAGGTGGTTGGAACTCTCCTTAGCAGCTTGGATCCCCACAAGTCCATGGGACCAGATGGGATCCATCCTATGGTGCTGAGAGAGCTGGCAGATGAGCTGGCCAAGCCAATATCCATCATTTTCCAGCAGTCCTGGCTCACTGGAGAGGACCCAGAGGACTGGAAGCTGGCCAACGTTGTGCCCATCCATAAGAAGGGCCGCTTGGATGAGCCAGGGAATTATAGGCCTGTCAGCCTGACCTCAGTGCCAGGCAAGATCATGGAACAGGTCATCCTGAGTGCGATCACACAGCATTTACAGGATGGCCAAGGAATCAGGCCTAGCCAGCATGGATTTAGGAAGGGCAGGTCCTGCCTGACCAACCTGATCTCCTTCTACGAGCAGGTGACCCGCCTGGGGGATGTGGGGAGGCCTGTTGATGTAGTCTACCTGGACCTCAGCAAGGCCTTTGACACCGTCCCCCATAGCAAACTCCTGGCCAAGCCCATGGCTTGGACGGGAGCACACTGCGATGGGTTAGGAACTGGCTGGAGGGCCGAGCCCAGAGAGTGGTGGTGAATGGTGCCACATCCAGCTGGCGGCCAGTCACTAGTGGTGTGCCCCAAGGATCAGTGCTGAGCCCTGTGCTCTTTAACATCTTTATTGATGATCTGGATGAGGGCATTGAGTCCATCATCAGTAAATTTGCTGACGACACCAAGCTGGGGGCAGGAGTTGATCTGCTGGAGGGTAGAGAGGCTTTGCAGAGGGACCTCGACAGGCTGGACAGGTGGGCAGAATCCAACGGCATGAGATTTAACACATCCAAGTGCCGGGTTCTGCACATTGGCCACAACAACCCCATGCAGTGCTACAGGCTGGGGTCGGAGTGGCTGGAGAGCTCCCAAACAGAGAGGGACCTGGGGGTGCTGATCGACAGCCACCTGAATATGAGCCAGCAGTGTGCCCAGATGTCCAAGAGGGCCAATGGCATCCTGGCCTGCATTAGGAATAGTGTGGCCAGCAGGAGCAGGGAAGTCATTGTGCCCCTGTACTCTGCATTACTTAGGCCGCACCTTGAGTACTGTGTCCAGTTCTGGGCCCCTCAGTTTAAGAAGGACATCGAAACACTTGAACATATCCAGAGAAGGGCAACAAGGCTGGTGAGAGGCCTTGAACACAAGCCCTATGAGGAGAGGCTGAGGGAGCTGGGATTGTTTAGCCTGGAGAAGAGGAGGCTCAGGGGTGACCTCATTGCCCTCTACAACTACCTGAAAGGTGGTTGTAGCCAGGAAGGGGTTGGCCTCTTCTCCCAGGCAACCAGCACCAGAACAAGGGGACACAGTCTCAAGCTGCGCCGGGGGAGGTTTAGGCTCGAGGTGAGGAGGAAGGTCTTCACCGAGCGAGTCATTCGTCATTGGAACGGGTTGCCCAGGGAGGTGGTTGAGTCATCGACCCTGGAGGCGTTCAAGGGGAGATTGGACGTGGCACTTGGTGCCATGGTGTAGGCATGGGGTCTGTGTTGATAGGTTCGACTCGATGATCCTCGAGGTCCTTTCCAACCTAAGTGATACTGTGAATACTGTGAATACTGTGATTCACTTAAAATAAGAGGTATCCAGCTCCAAAAAGAAATAGCTAATACCCCACTTTCTTCCAGGACATGGCAAGACGTAGGGAGGGAGTTATTAGATTATGCTAGGCAGTGTAGTATGCCTGAGGAAATTAAAAAACCTCAAACTAGAGGCTTGAGACATGTGAAAATGACTCACCCACCAAGCCCCCAGGGCCAGATGCGCCGTATTCCTAGTAGGCACCTGGCTAGGGGCAGGGAACACTTGAATACCCGGCAATATTGGTGGGGGGTGGGTCAGAAGAAAGGTATTCCAAAAGAAGTGGTTGATGGGGTAGCCACGAGGCAATTACAAATCATTGTGAAATGCTGGCCCGAGCCTAAAAAGAGGGCTGAGGTCACTGCTCCCCTCTTGGTGGGACCATTTGGTGAGGGGAGGGGTATGCCCCCCACGGCAACCAAGGGCTTCACTTCCCAGTGGTGAATTGGGGGGTGAAGCATGAGTCAGGAGATCACCAAAAAATTGTACTTGGTTTGGAAAAAAGATTTTGTTTGTGTTTAGCTTGGCTTTGAGAGAACCTGAAACAATCAACGATACTTACAGGCCCATTCAAAGTATTTATCACCTGAGAGGGTGGCTTTGTATTGGAACCTGGAAATACCAGTTTGGTATGTTTCAAGGTTGTGTTTCTTATTTAAGTTCTAATGCTAAATTCAAGTTCTAATGCTGAAGACTACCTGATGTATTGTCAGAAGGACTTGTCTTGCTACAATATGGAAGACTTCTCAAGTTTTGCATCACAGAAGACATCTCTTCAAGGACTGTACTTTCCATAACCCCGCAGACATTCAGATCTGGACGGAAGCTCTCACTTCAATTCCAAACTGAAGGACTGATGGGGTGGGGGGGGTATGGGTTTGTTCTCCTGGCTTCCAGGAGGAACAAGGATGCTTCCACCTTGTTTAATCACCTGGTATAATATTGTTATATTTTGTTAGTATTGTCAATCTTGTATAAATGCCTGTTGCATACAGTGATTCAACATGTAGTGTCCAATATGCAGTTTGTGTCTAATGATGGTGTACAACAGATTTGTGCCATTAGCCCATCAAAACTTGTCTATTTTAAAAATTGTTTAAAACTTCTTTCCTTTCCTTTCTTTTCTTTCTTTCTTGCTTTTATCTTTGATTGACGGGGTGGTGTGAGAGACTAATAAGTTTGTCTCTCTTGGTGTACTCAACAAAGATAAAATCACTTGCTGTTTGCCCAGACAATATGTATTGGGCAGAGCCACTAAGGACTCTAGGAAGGTGCAAAGATAACATTGCTCACTGGGCCACAGCTGGCCTACAACAATGACCCAGCTATTCACGCCTTCAGGGCAAGACAATCTCCACCCATCAAGTACCCTGGGCAGGGTGACACAATGGTTTTTACCACCTGTTTCCTGATGTGTAAGGAATGTGGGGGGATTGTCTGAATGGAGACGGGGGAGACGGAGATTCCGCCCCCCCCCTCCCCATCCAAAATCTTGCCCAAACACACAGCAATACACAGATTTCCGGAGAAACGACCTAAGGATTATTTCCTGCCCCTGGAATTCCTTAGGGACAATATTTGAATACATACCTAAGGACTAAAAACTGCATAAAAGACTGGAGCAACTACTGGTTTGTAGAGAGAATCAGAGGAGAAAAACGGGGAGAAAAACGGAGATGAAGGAAAACACAGGAGATGGACCATGCCGCTGAGAAGGGAAAGCCGGGACAATGCTGCTCCGGAGAAAAGAGGCTGCCCAGAGGGCCACAGCTCTTCTCCAACCAAAGCCTCAGCACCCTTTCTCTACAGACCCAGGCTGCCCAGAGGAGCCTCAGCACTGTTCCTGTACCAACCCAACATCTCCCCAGAGGACCACAGCTCTTCCCCAGCAAAAGCCTCAGCACCGTTTCTCTACAGACCCAACATCTCCTGCAGCACCTTTCCTCCACAGACATTAACTCTCTTGGGGGGGATGAGGGGTGTGGTAATATAATTCCTTTCCCCTTCTCTCTCTCTTCTCTCTCTCCCTCTCTCTTTTCTCCCTCTCCCCTTCTTATGTCCACTTTATGTAATAAATAGTCTAGCTGTTGATACTTTGGCCTTGTTTGTGCCTCTAATTTCACATCACAGGAATGTTCTAAAAGAACTTGAGTCTCTTTCCCTCTCCGGACCGAGACAGCTCCCAAACAGAGAGGGACCTGGGGGTACTGATTGACAGCTGCCTAAACATGAGCCAGCAGTGTGCCCAGGTGGCCAAGAAGGTGGCCTGCATTAGGAATAGTGTGGCCATCAGGAGCAGGGAAGTCATTGTGCCCCTGTACTCTGCATTGGTTAGGCCACACCTTGAGTACTGTGCCCAGTTCTGGGCCCCTCAGTTTAAGAAGGACATTGAGACACCTGAACGTGTCCAGAGAAGGGCAACAAGGCAGGAGAGAGGCCTTGAGCACAAGCCCTATGTGGAGAGGCTGAGGGAGCTGGGATTGTTTAGCCTGGAGAAGAGGAGGCTCGGGGTGGCCTCATTGCCCTCTACAACTACCCGAAAGGTGGTTGTAGCTGGGAAGGGGTTGGTCTCTTCTCCCAGACAACCAGCCCCAGAACAAGAGGACACCCTCTCAAGCTGTGCCAGGGGAAGTTTAGGCTTGAGGTGAGAAGAAAGTTCTTCACAGAGAGAGTTGTTTGCTATTGGAATGTGCTGCCCGGGGAGGTGGTGGAGTCACCATCCCTGGAGGTGTTCAAGAGTGGATTGGACGTGGCACTTTGTGCCATGGTCTAGTAGTCATGAGGTGTTGGGTGACAGGTTGGACTTGAGGTTCTTTGAGGTCTTTTCCAACCTTATTGATTCTGTGATTCTGTATTATTTCGTTAAGTTTTGTGTTGGTTTTCTTTTCCTCTTTTGGATTAAAAGTTACTTTTTATTTGTGGGGGGTTGAGAGAGAAGGCCCAGCTTTCTCTCCCCCACAAAGAAGGGAAAAAAAGCCCCACAGCTAACTCAGCCAGAGAAGCGGAAGGAATGCTATATTTACAAGCAAAAATGAACTACAGGTTATATATATATTCACAATACACAGTATTTACAATATATATACAGAAATATACAGCAAAGTAAAAAAACAAGAATACAGGAACAAAATTCCCTCCTCCAGACAAAGGAGGGTTCCCCCCCTGTACCCCCTTCTCTCCCCCTACCTCCCTTTTTTCCCAAAGAGGATTAGAAAGAAAGAAAAAAGCAGTCATTAATAAAGCAGAATTCTAGTAGGCCTATTAGTAGGATTAGTTGCTTATCTGTTCAAGGTCGCTCTGGCAAGGAGCCCAGAAACAGACAAGCTGGAAGGGAGAAGGAAAGGGATGAACTGAGAAAAAACTCCAGCTGCGCTAAAACTTAAAACTGCATTCTACCAATCTACCAGTGAAATTCGTTTGGAATATCGATGTTTTCATTGTCTTCACCAAAACATTCATTCAGAGTGTCCCAGCACTGTCCCTTTCTTAAAGGCACAGCCTCAAATGGCCACAGTCCACCCCTTCTAAACAATTTCACTGGCTGTTCATACTGTCCATCCAATCTGTAGGAAAGCAGAAAGTATCTATGGAAGGTTTCAGGACAAGAAAGAACAACAGACCACTGATACTGGAAGGATGGCTTGATGATAAAGAAGAGCTGACCATGGTAAACAACCTGACGTGCCAGACAAGAGGACGCTTGCCTCCATGCTGGAGAAGACCAACCTGATATGGGATGAAGATAACAATGGACAGCTGCATATCAAAGGAGAAAACCCAATTAGCAGCAGTGGTGCAAGAATGTCAGGGAATTGCTTACCCTGCTCGATTTTTCCTATATAAGCTGCTTGTTCTGTACCAATAAATGATTCCTGCCTCACCAATATGGGAGTCCGTGCATGCTTTCCGAAACCAATCCAAAACACTATTTACAGCTTGTAAGTCAAGTTCATAGTCCATTCCGGCTATACTCAGATGTAGATGATTCAAAAGTTCAAAAAAATCAGGAAATGAGAAAAATGGAAAACAGTTTGTCTCTTCGCAGACAAAGCGAAGAAAAGGGAACAGGGATTCTCAGGGTCTCTTAGTTGACTCAGGGCTCTCAGGGTTCTTAGGGTTCGTGCACCGTAGATTCTTCGTTGATTCTTCCTCTGGACGCGATGTAGCTGTACAACAGTTCAAAATTAACCTCTTTCAGCTAAAGTTAAATTTCTTTGTGGAATACACTGAATTTCATCATTCTCTTGCATTGCCCAATAAGTGTGACCCGGACCCGCAGCTGAAACCACCCCTCGGACAGGTTTCGCCTCTCCTGAGGGCGAAAATACCCAAACAGTTTTACCTAACAGATTCTTTTCTCTAACAACAGGAACTCTATCACCTTCCACTTTCTGTAGCAGATCTGAATGTGCAGGTTGTGGTGAAGAGGTTATTAAATTTATGAATATGAAATATGAATTATGAAAAATATAATTTTATTAATTATCAAACTATTAATAACCTATGAATCACCAACTTATATACATGTTCTAGTGCACGTTCGTGAAATAGATTCCACAACTGGCTTAGTGTTATGATTATAACGTAATTGAACTATCTATAAATCCTTTCTATATTTATATAACGAAGGGTGCAGTTCTGCCGCTTGGCCACTAGATGGAGACTCGGCGGGACGCGGGCGGCTTCTGGCTATACACAGCAATATTACAATCTTTCTATGCGTCAGCGCTTACTCTGCTAGACGCGGATACTTTGAACTGAGTGCTAGTGGATGGAAAGCACGTGAACGATATTCAGTTCCCTTCAGACAACAGGGATCGGTCCTGGACAGGGTCGGTCCGTGGGGTCGGCCCTCTAAAGTCGGCTCGCACGGCAGGGCGGGACGATGGTGGCCGGTAGGCGGGCTCGAATGACGGAAGCAGGCGAAGCTACGGGGGTCGGCCCAACCACGGCGGTTCTCGGGGCTGATGCAAACAGCCTCGGGGAGAGAATGCGGCTGCGTTAGGCGGCGGATTCTCTTTAATGAGGTTAAAGGAGCAACAGGACTCTCGCAGTGGTCCTGGGTCCGGTGCAATACAAGCACGAACAATGCTCTGGTTTTCCCTGGAATTCACAGGGCTCAGAGCGGCACTCGGTGGCTCCTCAGAGCGGCACTCGGTGGCTCCTCTCCTGCTACGGCGGGGCTAGGCATACGTGGACTCGGTATTGATCAAGTCCCTTCTCCCCGGCAACTGGGCAGATCTTACCCGCGGGGGTTGGTCCAGTCCTCCGGTGGCACGATGGGCTCTTCCGATCGGCACGACTGGCTGTAGCAATGCTGAGCTCCTCAGGCTCAGCGAAGGTCCTCCCTCTGGGCTTCTTCAACAATGCAGAGGCTTTCAGTATGCGTGCATGTATAACAGAAGCTAACAACAATAAGCTCAATGGCAAAGGCTGCAGCTCGAGAGTTACTCTCTCGAGCAAGCACAGAGACAAAGTAAATGAGGGGGCAACGTGTTCACCAACTGGGGTGACACTTATAGATTCCTCGAGGCTGGGCTTGACCAATTGGCACTCTCATAAGCAACTGGCTTCAGCCTATAGAAAGCGTGAAGCTAGAATTATGCCCATACTTGGTGTCAGCACAAGCGCTGCATGCGCTGGGTGCGTGCAAGCCTGGCTAATGCCTTGGCTTTTGTCTTCCTCCTGGAGGAGGGGGAACTTGCCCACATGCTGGGACAAGATTCAGTATCAGGGCATAATGTGCCTTCACCACACAGGTCCAGCTCAATTCATTGAACCTCTACTATTTACCAGCCAGGTTGCTTGTGCTAAATGTCTTTTCCACTTTTTCAAAGATCCACCCCCCATGGCTTTAAGAGTGGTCTTCAAGAAACCGTTGTAGCATTCAATCTTCCCTGCAGCTGGTGCATAGTAGGGCATATGGAAAATCCACTCAACACTGTGCTCTTTTGCCCAGTTCTTTACAAGGTTGTTCTTGAAATGAGTTCCGTTGTCTGACTCAATCCTCTCTGGAGTTCCGTGTCTCCACAGGATCTGTCTCTCCAGAGCGAGAATGGTGTTGCGTGCAGTTGCATGTGGAACTGGATAAGTTTCCAACCATCTGGTGTTTGCTTCTATCATAGTAAGCACATATTGCTTACCAGAACGAGAGCGTGGTAGAGTGATACAGTCAATCTGCCTAGCTTCACCATACTTGTACTTGGACCATCTGTCACCATACCACAAGGGCTTAAGTCGTTTTGCCTGCTTAATAGCAGCACAAATGTCACAGTCATGGATGACTTGTGTGATAGCATCCATGGAAATGTCTATGGATCTGTCATGAGCCCATTGGTATGTTGTATCTCTGCCTTGATGTTCTGCCGAATCATGAGCCCACTGAGCTAAGAATATCTCACCTCGGTGTTTCCAGTCGAGATCAAGATTAGAGTCCATGTCTACTTGAGAAACTCTTGCAGCTAGATCTGCCTGATGGTTGTGTTGCTGTTCCTCAGCAGCTTTGCTCTTAGGAATGTGAGCATCGATGTGTCTCACCTTCACGGGAATTCTCTCGACTCGATCAGCAATGTCCTGCCACAGTTCAGCTGCCCAAATGGGTTTTCCTTTCCTCTGCCAACCACTCTTCTTCCAGTTCTTTAGCCAACCCCATAGAGCATTGGCTACCATCCATGAGTTGGTGTCGAGATAAAGCTTTGGCCATCTGTCACATTCAGCTACGTCGAGAGCTAGCTGGACAGCTTTTACCTCTGCGAACTGACTGGATTCTCCTTCTCCATCCTTTGCCTCTGCAACTCGGCGTGTTGGACTCCACACTGCAGACTTCCACCTTCGCTTGTTTCCAACAAGACTACAGGAACCGTCTGTGAACAAAGCATATTTCTTTTCATCATCAGAAAGGTCATTGTAAGGAGGAGCCTCCTCAGCATGACTTACTTTCTCTTCTGGAGGTTTAGCACAGTTGGTACCTTCAGGCCAACTTGAACCCAGCGCGTGGCTGAAGAGAGAGGAGGCAGCTTGAGGAGCGCCTCCTCTGGGAGTTTGCTTTTGGCTTTGCTTCTCTTGCTTTTCAGGTGGTAAGGGGCTGGTGGCTCGGGACCTCCTGAAGAGGGGAGGAGGGGCAGCAGGCTTGGGTTGCCTAAGTGCCTGAGGGCAGTGACGTAGCTGGGGGAGGGGTTGCCGCAGAAACCGTGTTCCAACCGAACAGAACCCAGTGTGTGGCTGAAGAGAGGAGGCAGCTTGAGGAGCTCACCTTCTTACTGACGGGGGGGGGGGGGGGGGAAATAAAAAGCAGGGTGGAGAGGGTGGTTACTGCAAGATGGTTACTACTAGAGCAAAGGCTAACAGAAGAACAGTGGGCACCCAAATAGAGACCACTCACAAGCATGCAGATGTTCAGGTAGGTGGCTGCAGTGAGTGCTGGAACCTGGCATTCAATATGGAGGATGGAAGGAACAACTCCTGTGTTAGGTGTGAGCAGATCAGCGATCTGATGAGCATGGTGGCCGAACTAAAAGAAGAGGTAGAAACGGTAAGAGCTATAAGAGACAGCGAAAGGAAAATTGACTCTTCTCATAATCTAACCTCTTCAAAACAGAACAGGGGGTAAGTCTTAGTGGAACAGGGAGTTTGATACCTTCCCAGCAGCAAGCCTCTCAACCTCCCTGTAGTAACCCACATGAGCAGGGCCAATGGGAACAGGTCTCTGCCCTACAGAAGAAATGCAAACGGAGAAAGTCTGCTACTTTGAGCAGCACGCTGCCTCCAGTGCAATTAAAGAACAGGTATGAGGCTCTACAAAAGGAACAGGTCATTGGTAAGGTCGAGGACTCAAGATGGTCAGAAGCTGCACCAATGACAGGTTGCCTCAGGCCAGCCATCAAAACTTACCCAGAAAAGAAACCCGTATGGTCATCGTTATAGGAGACTCCCTACAGAAGGGAACAGAGGGCCCAATGTGCAGACCAGACCCATTTCATAGAGAGGTCAGCTGCCTCCCTGGTGCCCAAGGAAAAGACATTGTGGATAAAATTCCCAACCTCGTGAGTCCTTCAGACTACTACCCACTTCTGGTCATTCAGGTGGGTAGTGACAATGTAACAATGAGAGGCTCACAATCTATTAAAAAATATTTCAGAACCTTAGGGGAACTGCTAAAGGGATCAGGGGCTCAAGTTGTGTTCACTGCTATCCCTCTAACGTCAGCAATGGATGAGGAAACAATGAGGAAGGGCTGACAGGTCAATTCATGGCTCAGGGGCTGGTGCCATCAACAGGGCTTTGGGTTCCACAACCATGGATTGGTTTTCAAGGCACCAGAGCTGAAAACAACTCATGGGACACACGTGTCCCAGAGGGGGAAAAGAATCCTGGGGCAGGAATTGGCAGAGCTCATTGATAGGGCTTTAAACTAGATTTGAAGGGGGAAGGGGTTAATAGTCTCCTGCTGGCTGGTGACAAACAGAGGGGCAGCTCACCAGCAGTAGCGAGAAGGAGAGCTGGTAAGGGCTCTCAACTTGCTGCCCTGAGGCAAGCCACCAATGATCCACCAGGACATTCTGTGGAAACCGAGGGGAATTGGCACAAGAGGAGGACAGGGCCAGCCCAGATGAAGTGCTTCTATGCGAATGCGCGCAGATTGGGCAACAAACAGGATGAGTTAAGGGCCACTGTGCTGCTGGGATGCCACGACATAGTGGCTATTACTGAAACTTGGTGGGATGATTCCCATGACTGGAATGTAGGGATAGATGGGTATAACCTCTTTAGGAAGGATAGGCAGGGAAGGAGAGGAGGAGGTGTTGCCCTCTATGTCAATAACCAGTTGGAATCAGTGGAGCTCCACCTGGGGAGGGATGATGAGCTGGTTGAGAGTGTATGGGTTAAAATTAAAGGCAGGACAAGGGAAGGAGATATTACTGTGGGGTCTCCTACAGGCCACCTGACCAGCAGATCCAAGCAGACGAGGCCCTCCACAGGCAAATAGAAGCGGCTTCCAGGTCACAAGCCCTGGTCCTCATGGGTGATTTCAACCACCCTGACATCTGCTGGAGGGACAACACAGCAAGGCACCAGCAATCCAGGATGTTCCTGGACTGCATAGAAGACAACTTCCTCCTCCAAATGGTGGAGGAACCAACAAGAAATGGTGCTATGCTGGACCTTGTTCTCACCAACAGGGAAGGGCTGGTAAGCAATGTGAGGCTCAGAGACAGCCTTGGCTGCAGTGACCATGAAGCAGTTGAATTTAATATCCTCAGGGCAATCAGGAGGAAGTATTCTAAGCTTATGACCCTAGACTTTAGGTGTGCAGACTTTGATTGCTTCAGGGATCTGATAGCCAAAGTGTCATGGGAGTGATAGGACTAGGGGGAATGGAATGAAGCTGGAGGTGGGGAGATTCAGGCTAGATGTGAGGAGGAGGTTCTTCACCATGAGAGTGGTGAAACCCTGGAATGTTTTGTCCAGGGAGGTGGTCGAGGCCCCGTCCCTGGGGGTGTTTAAGAGCAGGCTGGATGAGGCTCTGTCCAGCCTGATTTACTGTGGGGTGTCCCTGCTCATGGCAGGGGCTTGGAACTAGATGATCCTTGTGGTCCCTTCCAACCCTGACTGATACTATGATGCTATGATACTAAATCACCTCCACTAGACCAGGTCTTTCAAGATTTCCCATTCGAGCTCTCTGTGTTATCAGAGCCATCCACTTGGATCATGAGTCTGTGGCATTATGTGGTGTGGAACCTTTGCCTTTGAACATCCAGTTCAAATCTGGTAATCTGGGAACTAAGACAAGTTGTGATTCAGTTCCAATTACTTCAGAATTTGCTTTTGCTCCTTCATAGGCAGCTAGAATCTCTCTCTGTTGGAGTATAATTTGCCTCTGAAGCTCTGTAACCTCGACTCCAGAAACCAAGAGGTTGTCCACATGTCTCACCTGGAGCTTTTTGCCAGAGGCCACAGGTTGGACCATTGTCACTTGTTGCCATGTACAAAATGTTCTTAATGTCTGGACCATCTCGGACAGGTCCCAGACCCACTGCTTGAACTACCTCTTGCTTTATCTGGTCAAAGGCTGCTTGTTGTTCAGGTCCCCAGTGGAAACTGTTTCTCTTTCGAGTCACATCCTACAGAGGTTTCACAATCTGACTGTATCCAGGAATGTGCAGTCTCCAAAATCCCACTATCCCCAAGAAACATAGGGTCTCTTGCTTGTTCAAGGGATTTGCCATGGTAGAGACTCTATTTACCACATCCACTGGAATGTGTTGGCGTCCATCCTGCCACCGCACTCCCAGAAACTGAATCTCTGTGGTAGGTCCTTTCACCTTGTCTCGCTTGATGGCAAAACCTGCATTCAGAAGAATGTCAATGATTTTGTTACCTTCCTCAAAGACTTTTTCAGCAGTTCTACCCCAGACAATGATATCATCGATGAACTGGATGTGTTCTGGAGCACCACCTTTCTCCAGAGCATTGTGGATCACTGCATGACAGATGCTTGAGCTGTGGATCCAGCCCATTGGCAGTCTGTTGAAAGTGTACTGGATTCCTCTCCAGGTGAAAGCAAACTGAGGCCTGCATTCCTCTGCTATGGGAATAGAGAAAAATGCATTAGCAATGTCTATGGTAGCATACCATTTGGCCTCTTTGGATTCCAGCTCATACTGTAGCTCCATCATGTCTGGTACTGCTGCACTCATAGGTGGAGTTACTTCATTTAGGACTTGGTAGTCGACTGTCAGACGCCAGTCTCCATTCTGCTTCCGCACAGGCCACACTGGACTGTTGAAAGGTGAATGAGTTTTGCTGACGACTTTCTGACTCTCCAACTGATGAATCAAATTCTGAATGGGCAACAGAGTCACGGTTGGTTCTGTACTGTCGGTGATGCACAGTCTGAGAAGCAACTGGCAATTTAATGTCCTGTATCTTGTGTTGTCCCACAACTGCAGATTCATCAGAAAGCTCAGGTCTAGCAGACAGCTTCAGTTTTTGTCCATCAATTTCTATAGAAGCTACTCCAAAAGCCCGTTTGTAACCTTTAGGGTCTTTGATATGGCCTTCTCTCAGAAAATCAATTCCCAAAATACAAGGTGCGTCAGGTCCGGTCACAACTGTATGCTTCCTCCATTGTTTACCAGTTAAACTTACATTAACCTCCACCTTACCTAACTCTTGAGATCCACCAGTGACTCCCAGAATAGTTATAGACTCTGATCCCTGATAATTTGATGGCATTATGGTGCACTGAGCTCCTGTGTCAACCAAGGCCCTGTACTTCCAAAATTGTGAAGTGCCAGGGCACTGAATCATAGAGTGCATTTGGTCAGAGGGGACCCTCAAAGGTCATAATGTCCAACTCCCCTGCAGTGAACAGGGACATAATTCTAATCTTTAACTGGATTGGGTTGCTAAGAGTTGAGTTTAAGCCTAAAGCAAAAAGTGAAATAAGATGTTCTGGTTTGAGCTAGAACAGAACAAACTCTGTTCAGTGATTTTACTTCTCAGCTGAGTCTCCTCTCAGTGACGGCACTTTCTGATGCTAAGGGCATGTTTGCACAGACAGTGGCTGCTGCTAGCACTGATAACTCTGGTGTTTAGAGTTATGGCCAAGGGTGCAGAAAGGCTCTTGCTTATACTTGCTCCTGTGGAGTCCAAGGTCAATGAAGGATCTTGTGCACTATGCTAGGGTGCAGAAAGTAAGAGGTCTTACCTGTGGGGAGGAGTGGAGAGGACAGATGACCCTAAAGTGACCAAAAAGGCTCCTTTTCACTTATGTCTTATTCGGTGTAAAGGTGATGGATCACAAGGGTTTAGATCTCTTCTTCAGTGGCCAGTGTCCTAGGACAGCTCTGTCCTTTCTGACCTTGATCCAGATATATGAGTCCCCAAATCCAGTTCCTGAGACCAAATCCTACCTGAATCCAATTCCCACCTACTGCTGGATCCAATGTGGGACTTCTCCAGTGCCTATCCACAGCATCAGTGGTGACAGTGACATGATTGCCATCAGGGGGTTGGGTTAGATATTGTCTCTGTGTATACTTGTTTATATTTCATAAGTTTCATTATTTATTAAAGCTGACTTAGTTGTGTTTGTTTGGGGGTTTGTCAACCCAGAAGTCTCTGTCCTTCATTTCCTTCCTCTTTTGGAAGGGAGAGGCATTAACAGCAAGTGTCTGTTATTTTTGTAGTGACAGAAGATCAACAGGGAGAGCTCAATTTAAATTCCCTTTTGCTGCTTTGGCTGCAGCTGAGTCATATTCATCACCAAAGAGATGGTTGTTTCCACATTCTTCTTAGGGTATATTTCACCTGTGGAGAGATTCCCTTTTTTCTTTTGCTTTTCTCTAAAGCCATTTTCTCCCTATGCTTCTTCTGGGAAATGTTGTAGTCAATCTGTCCCACATGAAGCCTTTTACTTATTTGCTTAAGTGTACCCTGTTGATTGGTTTAGTTTCCACTGAAATTGTTGAAAAGTCAGAGTGCTTACTGGAGACACCTAAGATTATTCTTGGTAGGAGTAGCTATGCTGTATTCTAAAAGACAATCCTCCAGATTGTGGGAAGGCTTTGAGGAAAATTAGAGGTGAATTTGATAGGACCAGCAGCATTAGCTCTTTACTTTTCCTCTGAGGATGAATATTGTTTTTAAATATGCTCTTAGGTTCTACACAGTCTGTTAGCCACACATCTGAGGATTTTTTTTCTTGAGGTCAGGCTATAGTTCTCGGGGTAGCACCATTATTTCCTTATTCAGAGGAAAAGAAGAAAGCTGATTCTTTGAACTTCTGGATTAGTCGGAGCAAACAGTGATGACAAGATGTAATTGCTGCTTGTTTCTTTTTTTTACCTTGCTGTATATTTCTGTGTATATATTGTAAATACTGTAAATTGTGTATATATCCTGCATTCCCTAAAAATTGCTTGTAAATATAGCATTTCCCTTTTGCTCCTCCAGTTGGCTAGCTGTGGTTTCTTTCTTCCTTTTTGAGGGGGGGAGAAGGCTGAGCCCTTCTTCTTAAACCCACCACACTGCTTCAATTGAGAGGAAAGGTAATGCCTCTGTTGTTTTGAAGTTCTTTTGGAAACTCTCCTGTGATCTAAAGCTAGTCATCTTAGAAAAGCAATTTGCTCCTGAGTGATAACAACCTTTCATAAGCTTCACATTAGCTTATTAAAAAAAAAAGAGGAAGAAAGAATTAAAGTCACTTCTTAGTCTCTCTTTAGTTATATAGTGTAGGCTTGTGAGAGCTGGATAAACTACTGTCTGTTTGCTCTCTTTCTTTATCTCAAACAACAGCACAAGTTCTGAGCTGGGCTTCAGCTAAGGCAAAACTCCATTATTTTCACTGATGGTCCACCTTAATGAAGTCTGGAATAAATTCACCTGCTGACCTAAGCTGGCTATCAGTTCATGCTGTAATGTAGAAAAAACACTTCTCTTTATTATGAATCCAATTACCTCTGAATGTATTGTTATTCTGCTGAATGTATGATCCCTTTCTGCTAACCTTCCATCAGAATTTGACTTCAGATAATGAGTGCTTCCATGGACTTCAATAGCACATGTGAAAGAGGAACTGGGCCAGCATTTGTCTGGACAGTGTCCAGGTGGACAGGATGACCTGGCTTTAGCTAAAGTTACATGAAACTGGTATAGTTTTGTCTTTTAATCTCAGTGAGTGTGTCTTTGGTCTATGATGAAGCAGACTAGATAGAAACCAATTTGATTTTATCAAAATTTTCATTACAAATATTCCAGATGTGTCCCCTTTTACTCCTCTGCATTCTAGACTGAATTTAATCCCAGCCTTTTAAATCCCTTTTAACAGTGAGACCACCCCTTTGTGCCTCACTGAGGTATTTTTCATTTCAGGTGCCCCATTAACTGATATAATGCTCTCATAGTGTCCCCTGTTATGTTTTTAATAGCTTCTAACACCCTTCTACCTATTTTTTTTTTGTACTTTAGTTAAGATTTATCTTGCAAATTAATTGGGGTTTTTTCTACTGAACTTTCCTCAGTTACCGACAAACTCTGATTTTTCTTGTTTGGTGACAGCTAATTCAGAACCTGTCACTGGTTCAGATTCAGCTGGTTGTTACTGTACACTTCAAGAGTTCTGCTGAAGTCAGTTGAGTAAATCTGAAGTATATGCTGGTATAATCTTATCTATGCTGGGTTAATGGTTGGATTTGATCTGAAAGGTCTTTTCCAATCAAGATGATTCTGTGACACTATGATGCTATAAATTAAACAAAAACCTGTCTGTTTAGTTTACTTTTGTCTAATGTTTACTTATTATAATTTAACTGAAAAATAGGATAATTCTGGAGTGTTTGGTCCTGTTCTGGGGTTCCCACTGCAAGAGAGACAGGGAACTACAGGAGAGAGTCTAGCAGAGGCTACAAAGATTCTGAGAGGACTGGAGTGTCTCTCTGATGAGGAAAGGCAGAGAGACCTGGGGCTGTTGAGCCTGGAGAAGAGAAGGCTGAGAGAGGACCTTCTCAATGCTGATCAACATCTACAGGGTGGGGGGCAGGAGGATGGGGCCAGGCATTCCAGTGGTGTCCTGGAAGGGGACAAGGGGCAACAGGCACAAACAAATGCAGGAAATTCCATCTGAATGTGAAGAAAAACTTGTTTCCCATGAGGGTGACAGAGCAGTGAAAGAGATTGCCCAGAGGGGTTGTGGAGTCTCCTTCTCTGGAGGGATTCCAAACCCACCTGAAGTTTGGACTAGGTGATTCCCAGAAGTTTCTTCCAACCCTCACCATTCTGTGAATCTGTACATTTTTTTCCCCATTCATGCATATATTATGACAACAAGTACACCTGTGTTTATAAACTAAAAAACATAAGATGTTTATGTAATGCAAAAGGCTTGAGTAGCAGTCCGCAGAATCCCTTGGTGCAGTGGACTTCCAATTTTGACCTATTAGCTGCAACTGAAGTCAATTATGTGGCCAGATCCTTCACATTTTGTGAAACTGGATCTTTCAATAATATTGTGAGTGATTAGAGACATAAGGACTGAAAAAGCCATGTCCATAATATAACTGAAAAAGTAGGAATAATATGCTTGGATATGTTTTAACACCTGCAAATCTTCCTTCAGCTTCCTCTGCTGTCATAAAGTCATAGAATCAACCAGGTTGGAAAATACGTGAGAGATCAAGTCCAGCCTATTACCTAATACTTGGCACCTCATGACAACTAAACTATGGTTTCAAGTGCCACATCCAATCCTTTTATGAACATCTCCAGAGATGGTGACTCCACCACCTCCCTGGGCAGCACATTCCACTGGGCCATTACTCCTTCTGTGAAGAACTTGCTCCTCACCTCGAGCCTAAGCTTCCCCTGGTGCAGCTTGAGTCCAGTCATTTTCTCTTACTTTTTGAAGCCCAGTGGTATCTGTGGTTTGGGTGCTGTGAAGTTGATTTGCCTTATTTGTGTGATCTTGTGCAAGTGTGCCTTTGAAAGGTATTTATTCTTATAAATTATTTTCTATCTAACATTTAATGTTAGACATAAGATAAAATAACCCATATACGTGTCCAGAGAAGGGCAACAAAGCTGGGGAGGGGGTTGGAGCACGAGCCCTATGGGGAGAGGCTGAGGGAGCTGGGGTTGCTTAGCCTGGAGAAGAGGAGGCTCAAGGGAGACCTTATTGCTGTCTACAACTACCTGAAGGGAGGTTGTAGCCAGGTGGGGGTTGGTCTCTTCTCCCAGGCACCCAGCACCAGAACAAGAGGACACAGTCTCAAGCTGCACCAGGGGAGGTTTAGGCTCGAAGTACGGAGAAAGTTCTTCACAGAAAGAGGCCATTGGAATGGGCTGCCCATGAAGGTGGTGGATTCACCATCACTGGAGGTGTTTAAGAGGAGACTGGATGGGGTGCTTGGTGCCATGGTTTAGTTGATGAGATGGTGTTGGGTGATAGGTTGGACTCGATGATCTCAAAGGTCTCTTCTATTCTATATACAATGAATATGGTATATAAATATATATACTTTAGATATATGATGCATAAATTTATATACTACATATAAGTATAGAGTATATAAATAAACATAGTATATAAAATATTATATAATATATAGTAAATATATAACTATTGCTACATAGAGATTGTGTATTATGTTACATATCATATACAACATATATGATACACAATAAACAAATGCTTTATGGCATTGTCCAAACTAACAGACATCTTAAAGTTGGCATGTACATAAAATATTTTCTAAAAAATCTTAAGTATAAATGACAGTAAGTCAAAATACCCTTAAGACGCAACAACAAGAAGAAAAAAAAAAAAAAGAAGGATTATGGTTTAGATCTGAGTACAAAGCAGTAGATGTGGACTAGCTGATTCTCACTGATAACATCTGATTTGATTTTGTCTTTTAAGGCAGAACTGGCCACACCAAGGTTGTACGAGTAGTGTATCAGCCAGAAAACATCAGCTTTGAGAAACTGCTCAAGGTCTTCTGGGAGAATCATGACCTGACACAAGGTAGAGTGATGAGTGAGCCAGTATTTAATTATCTTACTAATTACAGTTGGGATAATTAGTGTTTGATCTGAATGGAAGAGATGAACCTTGAAATCACACTGGTGCTCAAGAATATGATTGCAGACATTTATTGACAGAGAAAAAGAGGAAGAGAGAGAATGAGAATACAGAAACTC